>NW_022143191.1:0-11792 GCF_007565055.1 Rhinopithecus roxellana | reverse complement strand
CTCTGCCTCAAGAAACAGTTTGCTAACACTCTTTTCGTGGAATCTGCAAAGTGATATTTGGGAGCCTATTGGGGCCCATGGTGATAAAGGAAATATCCTCACATAATTATTAAAGGGAAGCTTTCTGAGAAACTGCATTGCCAAGTGTGAATGAATGCAACTCAGAGTTACACGTTTTCTTCAGTGATCAGTTTGTTAGCACAGTTTTCTGGAAATCTGCAATTAGATACCTCATAGCGCAATGAACATTACAGTGACAAAGGAAGTATCCACAGATGAAAACTAGAAAGAAGCTTTCTTGGAAACTTCTTGGTGATGTGTGAATTCATCTCACAGAGTTACACTTATGTTTCGGAGCATCCATTAACACTGACTTTGAGGAATCGGAGAAGGGCATCTTTGGATCACATTGAGGCCTACGCTGATAAAGGAAATTTCATCCGTTCAAAACGTGAAAGAAGCTTTCTGAGAAACTTCTTTCTGATCTGTGAGTTCATCTCACAGAGTTACAACCTGCCTCAAGAAACAGTTTGCTAACACTCTTTTCGTGGAATCTACAAAGTGATATTGGGAGCCTATTGGGGCCCAAGGTGATAAAGGAAATATCCTCACATAATACTAAAGAGCTTTCTGAGAAACTGCATTGCCAGTGTGTGAATGCAACTCACAGAGTTACACGTTTCTCTCAGTGATCAGTTTTTTAACAGTTTTCTGGAAATCTGCAATTAGATACTTCATAGCGCAATGAACATTACAGTGACAAAGGAAATTATCCACAGATGAAAACTAGAAAGAAGCTTTCTTAGGAAACTTCTTGGTGATGTGTGAATCATCTCACAGAGTACACTTATGTTCGTGGAGCAGTCCATTAACACTGTCTTTGAGGAATCTGAGAAGGGCTTCTTTGGATCACATTGAGGCCTACGCTGATAAGGAAATTTCATCCGTTCAAAACGTGAAAGAAGCTTTCTGAGAAACTTCTTTCTGATCTGTGAGTTCATCTCACAGAGTTTAAACCTCTGCCTCAAGAAGCAGTTTGCTAAACACTCTTTTCGGTGGAATCTGCCAAAGTGATATTTGGGAGCCTATTGGGGCCCATGGTGATAAAGGAAATATCCTCACATAATAACTAAAGAGAAGCTTTCTGGAAACTGCATTGCCAAGTGTGAATAGCAACTCACAGAGTTACACGTTTCTCTTCAGTGATCAGTTTGTTAGCACAGTTTTCTGGAAATCTGCAATAGATACTTCATAGCGCAATGAACATTACAGTGACAAAGGAATATCCACAGATGAAACTAGAAAGAAGCTTTCTTAGAAACTTCTTGGTGATGTGTGAATTCATCTCACAGAGTTACACTTATGTTCGTGGAGCAGTCCATTAACACTGTCTTTGAGGAATCTGAGAAGGGTTTCTTTGGATCACATTGAGGCCTACGCTGATAAAGGAAATTTCATCCGTTCAAAACGTGAAAGAAGCTTTCTGAGAAACTTCTTTCTGATCTGTGAGTTCATCTCACAGAGTTACAACCTCTGCCTCAAGAAGCAGTTTGCTAACACTCTTTTCGTGGAATCTGCAAAGTGATATTTGGGAGCCTATTGGGGCCCATGGTGATAAAGGAAATATCCTCACATAATAACTAAAGAGAAGCTTTCTGAGAAACTGCATTGCCAAGTGTGAATGCAACTCACAGAGTTACACGTTTCTCTTCAGTGATCAGTTTGTTAGCACAGTTTTCTGGAAATCTGCAATTAGATACTTCATAGCGCAATGAACATTACAGTGACAAAGGAAATATCCACAGATGAAAACTAGAAAGAAGCTTTCTTAGAAACTTCTTGGTGATGTGTGAATTCATCTCACAGAGTTACACTTATGTTTCGTGGAGCAGTCCATTAACACTGTCTTTGAGGAATCTGAGAAGGGCTTCTTTGGATCACATTGAGGCCTACGCTGATAAAGGAAATTTCATCCGTTCAAAACGTGAAAGAAGCTTTCTGAGAAACTTCTTTCTGATCTGTGAGTTCATCTCACAGAGTTACAACCTCTGCCTCAAGAAGCAGTTTGCTAACACTCTTTTCGTGGAATCTGCAAAGTGATATTTGGGAGCCTATTGGGGCCCATGGTGATAAGGAAATATCCTCACATAATAACTAAAGAGAAGCTTTCTGAGAAACTGCATTGCCAAGTGTGAATGCAACTCACAGAGTTACACGTTTCTCTTCAGTGATCAGTTTGTTAGCACAGTTTTCTGGAAATCTGCAATTAGATACTTCATAGCGCAATGAACATTACAGTGACAAAGGAAATATCCACAGATGAAAACTAGAAAGAAGCTTTCTTAGAAACTTCTTGGTGATGTGTGAATTCATCTCACAGAGTTACACTTATGTTTCGTGGAGCAGTCCATTAACACTGTCTTTGAGGAATCTGAGAAGGGCTTCTTTGGATCACATTGAGGCCTACGCTGATAAAGGAAATTTCATCCGTTCAAAACGTGAAAGAAGCTTTCTGAGAAACTTCTTTCTGATCTGTGAGTTCATCTCACAGAGTTACAACCTCTGCCTCAAGAAGCAGTTTGCTAACACTCTTTTCGTGGAATCTGCAAAGTGATATTTGGGAGCCTATTGGGGCCCATGGTGATAAAGGAAATATCCTCACATAATAACTAAAGAGAAGCTTTCTGAGAAACTGCATTGCCAAGTGTGAATGCAACTCACAGAGTTACACGTTTCTCTTCAGTGATCAGTTTGTTAGCACAGTTTTCTGGAAATCTGCAATTAGATACTTCATAGCGCAATGAACATTACAGTGACAAAGGAAATATCCACAGATGAAAACTAGAAAGAAGCTTTCTTAGAAACTTCTTGGTGATGTGTGAATTCATCTCACAGAGTTACACTTATGTTTCGTGGAGCAGTCCATTAACACTGTCTTTGAGGAATCTGAGAAGGGCTTCTTTGGATCACATTGAGGCCTACGCTGATAAGGAAATTTCATCCGTTCAAAACGTGAAAGAAGCTTTCTGAGAAACTTCTTTCTGATCTGTGAGTTCATCTCACAGAGTTACAACCTCTGCCTCAAGAAGCAGTTTGCTAACACTCTTTTCGTGGAATCTGCAAAGTGATATTTGGGAGCCTATTGGGGCCCATGGTGATAAAGGAAATATCCTCACATAATAACTAAAGAGAAGCTTTCTGAGAAACTGCATTGCCAAGTGTGAATGCAACTCACAGAGTTACACGTTTCTCTTCAGTGATCAGTTTGTTAGCACAGTTTTCTGGAAATCTGCAATTAGATACTTCATAGCGCAATGAACATTACAGTGACAAAGGAAATATCCACAGATGAAAACTAGAAAGAAGCTTTCTTAGAAACTTCTTGGTGATGTGTGAATTCATCTCACAGAGTTACACTTATGTTTCGTGGAGCAGTCCATTAACACTGTCTTTGAGGAATCTGAGAAGGGCTTCTTTGGATCACATTGAGGCCTACGCTGATAAAGGAAATTTCATCCGTTCAAAACGTGAAAGAAGCTTTCTGAGAAACTTCTTTCTGATCTGTGAGTTCATCTCACAGAGTTACAACCTCTGCCTCAAGAAGCAGTTTGCTAACACTCTTTTCGTGGAATCTGCAAAGTGATATTTGGGAGCCTATTGGGGCCCATGGTGATAAAGGAAATATCCTCACATAATAACTAAAGAGAAGCTTTCTGAGAAACTGCATTGCCAAGTGTGAATGCAACTCACAGAGTTACACGTTTCTCTTCAGTGATCAGTTTGTTAGCACAGTTTTCTGGAAATCTGCAATTAGATACTTCATAGCGCAATGAACATTACAGTGACAAAGGAAATATCCACAGATGAAAACTAGAAAGAAGCTTTCTTAGAAACTTCTTGGTGATGTGTGAATTCATCTCACAGAGTTACACTTATGTTTCGTGGAGCAGTCCATTAACACTGTCTTTGAGGAATCTGAGAAGGGCTTCTTTGGATCACATTGAGGCCTACGCTGATAAAGGAAATTTCATCCGTTCAAAACGTGAAAGAAGCTTTCTGAGAAACTTCTTTCTGATCTGTGAGTTCATCTCACAGAGTTACAACCTCTGCCTCAAGAAGCAGTTTGCTAACACTCTTTTCGTGGAATCTGCAAAGTGATATTTGGGAGCCTATTGGGGCCCATGGTGATAAAGGAAATATCCTCACATAATAACTAAAGAGAAGCTTTCTGAGAAACTGCATTGCCAAGTGTGAATGCAACTCACAGAGTTACACGTTTCTCTTCAGTGATCAGTTTGTTAGCACAGTTTTCTGGAAATCTGCAATTAGATACTTCATAGCGCAATGAACATTACAGTGACAAAGGAAATATCCACAGATGAAAACTAGAAAGAAGCTTTCTTAGAAACTTCTTGGTGATGTGTGAATTCATCTCACAGAGTTACACTTATGTTTCGTGGAGCAGTCCATTAACACTGTCTTTGAGGAATCTGAGAAGGGCTTCTTTGGATCACATTGAGGCCTACGCTGATAAGGGAAATTTCATCCGTTCAAAACGTGAAAGAAGCTTTCTGAGAAACTTCTTTCTGATCTGTGAGTTCATCTCACAGAGTTACAACCTCTGCCTCAAGAAGCAGTTTGCTAACACTCTTTTCGTGGAATCTGCAAAGTGATATTTGGGAGCCTATTGGGGCCCATGGTGATAAAGGAAATATCCTCACATAATAACTAAAGAGAAGCTTTCTGAGAAACTGCATTGCCAAGTGTGAATGCAACTCACAGAGTTACACGTTTCTCTTCAGTGATCAGTTTGTTAGCACAGTTTTCTGGAAATCTGCAATTAGATACTTCATAGCGCAATGAACATTACAGTGACATAGGAAGTATCCACAGATGAAAACTAGAAAGAAGCTTTCTTAGAAACTTCTTGGTGATGTGTGAATTCATCTCACAGAGTTACACTTATGTTTCGTGGAGCAGTCCATTAACACTGTCTTTGAGGAATCTGAGAAGGGCTTCTTTGGATCACATTGAGGCCTACGCTGATAAAGGAAATTTCATCCGTTCAAAACGTGAAAGAAGCTTTCTGAGAAACTTCTTTCTGATCTGTGAGTTCATCTCACAGAGTTACAACCTCTGCCTCAAGAAGCAGTTTGCTAACACTCTTTTCGTGGAATCTGCAAAGTGATATTTGGGAGCCTATTGGGGCCCATGGTGATAAAGGAAATATCCTCACATAATAACTAAAGAGAAGCTTTCTGAGAAACTGCATTGCCAAGTGTGAATGCAACTCACAGAGTTACACGTTTCTCTTCAGTGATCAGTTTGTTAGCACAGTTTTCTGGAAATCTGCAATTAGATACTTCATAGCGCAATGAACATTACAGTGACAAAGGAAATATCCACAGATGAAAACTAGAAAGAAGCTTTCTTAGAAACTTCTTGGTGATGTGTGAATTCATCTCACAGAGTTACACTTATGTTTCGTGGAGCAGTCCATTAACACTGTCTTTGAGGAATCTGAGAAGGGCTTCTTTGGATCACATTGAGGCCTACGCTGATAAAGGAAATTTCATCCGTTCAAAACGTGAAAGAAGCTTTCTGAGAAACTTCTTTCTGATCTGTGAGTTCATCTCACAGAGTTACAACCTCTGCCTCAAGAAGCAGTTTGCTAACACTCTTTTCGTGGAATCTGCAAAGTGATATTTGGGAGCCTATTGGGGCCCATGGTGATAAAGGAAATATCCTCACATAATAACTAAAGAGAAGCTTTCTGAGAAACTGCATTGCCAAGTGTGAATGCAACTCACAGAGTTACACGTTTCTCTTCAGTGATCAGTTTGTTAGCACAGTTTTCTGGAAATCTGCAATTAGATACTTCATAGCGCAATGAACATTACAGTGACAAAGGAAATATCCACAGATGAAAACTAGAAAGAAGCTTTCTTAGAAACTTCTTGGTGATGTGTGAATTCATCTCACAGAGTTACACTTATGTTTCGTGGAGCAGTCCATTAACACTGTCTTTGAGGAATCTGAGAAGGGCTTCTTTGGATCACATTGAGGCCTACGCTGATAAAGGAAATTTCATCCGTTCAAAACGTGAAAGAAGCTTTCTGAGAAACTTCTTTCTGATCTGTGAGTTCATCTCACAGAGTTACAACCTCTGCCTCAAGAAGCAGTTTGCTAACACTCTTTTCGTGGAATCTGCAAAGTGATATTTGGGAGCCTATTGGGGCCCATGGTGATAAAGGAAATATCCTCACATAATAACTAAAGAGAAGCTTTCTGAGAAACTGCATTGCCAAGTGTGAATGCAACTCACAGAGTTACACGTTTCTCTTCAGTGATCAGTTTGTTAGCACAGTTTTCTGGAAATCTGCAATTAGATACTTCATAGCGCAATGAACATTACAGTGACAAAGGAAATATCCACAGATGAAAACTAGAAAGAAGCTTTCTTAGAAACTTCTTGGTGATGTGTGAATTCATCTCACAGAGTTACACTTATGTTTCGTGGAGCAGTCCATTAACACTGTCTTTGAGGAATCTGAGAAGGGCTTCTTTGGATCACATTGAGGCCTACGCTGATAAAGGAAATTTCATCCGTTCAAAACGTGAAAGAAGCTTTCTGAGAAACTTCTTTCTGATCTGTGAGTTCATCTCACAGAGTTACAACCTCTGCCTCAAGAAGCAGTTTGCTAACACTCTTTTCGTGGAATCTGCAAAGTGATATTTGGGAGCCTATTGGGGCCCATGGTGATAAAGGAAATATCCTCACATAATAACTAAAGAGAAGCTTTCTGAGAAACTGCATTGCCAAGTGTGAATGCAACTCACAGAGTTACACGTTTCTCTTCAGTGATCAGTTTGTTAGCACAGTTTTCTGGAAATCTGCAATTAGATACTTCATAGCGCAATGAACATTACAGTGACAAAGGAAATATCCACAGATGAAAACTAGAAAGAAGCTTTCTTAGAAACTTCTTGGTGATGTGTGAATTCATCTCACAGAGTTACACTTATGTTTCGTGGAGCAGTCCATTAACACTGTCTTTGAGGAATCTGAGAAGGGCTTCTTTGGATCACATTGAGGCCTACGCTGATAAAGGAAATTTCATCCGTTCAAAACGTGAAAGAAGCTTTCTGAGAAACTTCTTTCTGATCTGTGAGTTCATCTCACAGAGTTACAACCTCTGCCTCAAGAAGCAGTTTGCTAACACTCTTTTCGTGGAATCTGCAAAGTGATATTTGGGAGCCTATTGGGGCCCATGGTGATAAAGGAAATATCCTCACATAATAACTAAAGAGAAGCTTTCTGAGAAACTGCATTGCCAAGTGTGAATGCAACTCACAGAGTTACACGTTTCTCTTCAGTGATCAGTTTGTTAGCACAGTTTTCTGGAAATCTGCAATTAGATACTTCATAGCGCAATGAACATTACAGTGACAAGGAAATATCCACAGATGAAAACTAGAAAGAAGCTTTCTTAGAAACTTCTTGGTGATGTGTGAATTCATCTCACAGAGTTACACTTATGTTTCGTGGAGCAGTCCATTAACACTGTCTTTGAGGAATCTGAGAAGGGCTTCTTTGGATCACATTGAGGCCTACGCTGATAAAGGAAATTTCATCCGTTCAAAACGTGAAAGAAGCTTTCTGAGAAACTTCTTTCTGATCTGTGAGTTCATCTCACAGAGTTACAACCTCTGCCTCAAGAAGCAGTTTGCTAACACTCTTTTCGTGGAATCTGCAAAGTGATATTTGGGAGCCTATTGGGGCCCATGGTGATAAAGGAAATATCCTCACATAATAACTAAAGAGAAGCTTTCTGAGAAACTGCATTGCCAAGTGTGAATGCAACTCACAGAGTTACACGTTTCTCTTCAGTGATCAGTTTGTTAGCACAGTTTTCTGGAAATCTGCAATTAGATACTTCATAGCGCAATGAACATTACAGTGACAAAGGAAATATCCACAGATGAAAACTAGAAAGAAGCTTTCTTAGAAACTTCTTGGTGATGTGTGAATTCATCTCACAGAGTTACACTTATGTTTCGTGGAGCAGTCCATTAACACTGTCTTTGAGGAATCTGAGAAGGGCTTCTTTGGATCACATTGAGGCCTACGCTGATAAAGGAAATTTCATCCGTTCAAAACGTGAAAGAAGCTTTCTGAGAAACTTCTTTCTGATCTGTGAGTTCATCTCACAGAGTTACAACCTCTGCCTCAAGAAGCAGTTTGCTAACACTCTTTTCGTGGAATCTGCAAAGTGATATTTGGGAGCCTATTGGGGCCCATGGTGATAAAGGAATATCCTCACATAATAACTAAAGAGAAGCTTTCTGAGAAACTGCATTGCCAAGTGTGAATGCAACTCACAGAGTTACACGTTTCTCTTCAGTGATCAGTTTGTTAGCACAGTTTTCTGGAAATCTGCAATTAGATACTTCATAGCGCAATGAACATTACAGTGACAAAGGAAATATCCACAGATGAAAACTAGAAAGAAGCTTTCTTAGAAACTTCTTGGTGATGTGTGAATTCATCTCACAGAGTTACACTTATGTTTCGTGGAGCAGTCCATTAACACTGTCTTTGAGGAATCTGAGAAGGGCTTCTTTGGATCACATTGAGGCCTACGCTGATAAAGGAAATTTCATCCGTTCAAAACGTGAAAGAAGCTTTCTGAGAAACTTCTTTCTGATCTGTGAGTTCATCTCACAGAGTTACAACCTCTGCCTCAAGAAGCAGTTTGCTAACACTCTTTTCGTGGAATCTGCAAAGTGATATTTGGGAGCCTATTGGGGCCCATGGTGATAAAGGAAATATCCTCACATAATAACTAAAGAGAAGCTTTCTGAGAAACTGCATTGCCAAGTGTGAATGCAACTCACAGAGTTACACGTTTCTCTTCAGTGATCAGTTTGTTAGCACAGTTTTCTGGAAATCTGCAATTAGATACTTCATAGCGCAATGAACATTACAGTGACAAAGGAAATATCCACAGATGAAAACTAGAAAGAAGCTTTCTTAGAAACTTCTTGGTGATGTGTGAATTCATCTCACAGAGTTACACTTATGTTTCGTGGAGCAGTCCATTAACACTGTCTTTGAGGAATCTGAGAAGGGCTTCTTTGGATCACATTGAGGCCTACGCTGATAAAGGAAATTTCATCCGTTCAAAACGTGAAAGAAGCTTTCTGAGAAACTTCTTTCTGATCTGTGAGTTCATCTCACAGAGTTACAACCTCTGCCTCAAGAAGCAGTTTGCTAACACTCTTTTCGTGGAATCTGCAAAGTGATATTTGGGAGCCTATTGGGGCCCATGGTGATAAAGGAAATATCCTCACATAATAACTAAAGAGAAGCTTTCTGAGAAACTGCATTGCCAAGTGTGAATGCAACTCACAGAGTTACACGTTTCTCTTCAGTGATCAGTTTGTTAGCACAGTTTTCTGGAAATCTGCAATTAGATACTTCATAGCGCAATGAACATTACAGTGACAAAGGAAATATCCACAGATGAAAACTAGAAAGAAGCTTTCTTAGAAACTTCTTGGTGATGTGTGAATTCATCTCACAGAGTTACACTTATGTTTCGTGGAGCAGTCCATTAACACTGTCTTTGAGGAATCTGAGAAGGGCTTCTTTGGATCACATTGAGGCCTACGCTGATAAAGGAAATTTCATCCGTTCAAAACGTGAAAGAAGCTTTCTGAGAAACTTCTTTCTGATCTGTGAGTTCATCTCACAGAGTTACAACCTCTGCCTCAAGAAGCAGTTTGCTAACACTCTTTTCGTGGAATCTGCAAAGTGATATTTGGGAGCCTATTGGGGCCCATGGTGATAAAGGAAATATCCTCACATAATAACTAAAGAGAAGCTTTCTGAGAAACTGCATTGCCAAGTGTGAATGCAACTCACAGAGTTACACGTTTCTCTTCAGTGATCAGTTTGTTAGCACAGTTTTCTGGAAATCTGCAATTAGATACTTCATAGCGCAATGAACATTACAGTGACAAAGGAAATATCCACAGATGAAAACTAGAAAGAAGCTTTCTTAGAAACTTCTTGGTGATGTGTGAATTCATCTCACAGAGTTACACTTATGTTTCGTGGAGCAGTCCATTAACACTGTCTTTGAGGAATCTGAGAAGGGCTTCTTTGGATCACATTGAGGCCTACGCTGATAAAGGAAATTTCATCCGTTCAAAACGTGAAAGAAGCTTTCTGAGAAACTTCTTTCTGATCTGTGAGTTCATCTCACAGAGTTACAACCTCTGCCTCAAGAAGCAGTTTGCTAACACTCTTTTCGTGGAATCTGCAAAGTGATATTTGGGAGCCTATTGGGGCCCATGGTGATAAAGGAAATATCCTCACATAATAACTAAAGAGAAGCTTTCTGAGAAACTGCATTGCCAAGTGTGAATGCAACTCACAGAGTTACACGTTTCTCTTCAGTGATCAGTTTGTTAGCACAGTTTTCTGGAAATCTGCAATTAGATACTTCATAGCGCAATGAACATTACAGTGACAAAGGAAATATCCACAGATGAAAACTAGAAAGAAGCTTTCTTAGAACTTCTTGGTGATGTGTGAATTCATCTCACAGAGTTACACTTATGTTTCGTGGAGCAGTCCATTAACACTGTCTTTGAGGAATCTGAGAAGGGCTTCTTTGGATCACATTGAGGCCTACGCTGATAAAGGAAATTTCATCCGTTCAAAACGTGAAAGAAGCTTTCTGAGAAACTTCTTTCTGATCTGTGAGTTCATCTCACAGAGTTACAACCTCTGCCTCAAGAAGCAGTTTGCTAACACTCTTTTCGTGGAATCTGCAAAGTGATATTTGGGAGCCTATTGGGGCCCATGGTGATAAAGGAAATATCCTCACATAATAACTAAAGAGAAGCTTTCTGAGAAACTGCATTGCCAAGTGTGAATGCAACTCACAGAGTTACACGTTTCTCTTCAGTGATCAGTTTGTTTGCACAGTTTTCTGGAAATCTGCAATTAGATACTTCATAGCGCAATGAACATTACAGTGACAAAGGAAATATCCACAGATGAAAACTAGAAAGAAGCTTTCTTAGAAACTTCTTGGTGATGTGTGAATTCATCTCACAGAGTTACACTTATGTTTCGTGGAGCAGTCCATTAACACGGTCTTTGAGGAATCTGAGAAGGGCTTCTTTGGATCACATTGAGGCCTACGCTGATAAGGAAATTTCATCCGTTCACAACGTGAAAGAAGCTTTCTGAGAAACTTCTTTCTGATCTGTGAGTTCATCTCACAGAGTTACAACCTCTGCCTAAAGACAGCCAGTTGCTAACACTCTTTCGTGGAATCTTGCAAAGTGATATTTGGGAGCCTATGGGGCCCATGGTGATAAAAGGAACTTATCCTCACCCTACTAACTAAAGCGAAGCTTTCTGAGAAACTGCATTGCCAAGTGTGAATGCAACTCAGAGTTACACGTTTCTCTTCAGTGATCAGTTTGTTAGCACAGTTTTCTGGAAATCTGCAATTAGATACTTCATAGCGCAATGAACATTACAGTGACAAAGGAAATATCCACAGATGAAAACTAGAAAGAAGCTTTCTTAGAAACTTCTTGGTGATGTGTGAATTCATCTCACAGAGTTACACTTATGTTTCGTGGAGCAGTCCATTAACACTGTCTTTGAGGAATCTGAGAAGGGCTTCTTTGGATCACATTGAGGCCTACGCTGATAAAGGAAATTTCATCCGTTCAAAACGTGAAAGAAGCTTTCTGAGAAACTTCTT
>NW_022143190.1:0-14667 GCF_007565055.1 Rhinopithecus roxellana | reverse complement strand
GCCACAATGATGATCATGTCAACACCCTAGTCACTCCATTTTCTGACCTACAGTCCAAGTTAGCCAATACTCTCATGATTATACCTGGGATCTTATCACCAAAATGTGCAACAATTCCAATATCTAGAATGAATCATATACGCTTCAGATACAACCTCCTATCCATGCACTTACTCAAGAATTTCCACAATTCCTAGACTTCTTTTTGAGCTCCAATAAACTATCCAGCAGTCCCCTGCCTTTTTCTCTCTCTTTATCTAATCATGGTCCATCAAAATTACTCAAACATCAAAAACTATCAACACCTTGCCCTTCTCTCCTTTTCCAAAATTTAACTGGCAAAATCCCAGCTTTGGGATAGTTGAACTCAACTTTCTCCCAACTGTCATTATACTGAAGCAGCCAAATGTCCTAGAGAACATTACAAAATCCAGTTAACCGCTTTCACTTGAAAGTTATGATTACCTTCTGCTTTGGTTTGAATGTGTCCCCCAAAGTTCAAGTATTGGAAACTTAACCCTCACTGCAACTGTTGAGAGGTGAGATCTTTAAAAGGTGATTGGATCATAAGGGCTCTAGCCTCATGAATGGATTAATGTTATTATCACAGGCGTAAATTAGTTATCAAGAGAGTGGGTTCCTGATCAAAAGGATGAGTTCACCCCCCTTCCCTTGTTACTCTTGCTCTCTTGCCCTTCCACCTTCTACCATGGAATGACATGGCAAGAAGGCCCTCACCAGATGCAGGTACCTTGGACTTCCCAGCTCTAGAACTTTAAGAAGTATGTTTCCTTTCTTTAGAAATTGCCTAGTCTGTGGTATTCTATCATAGCAACACAAAATAGGCTGAGACACTTTCCTACATATGATTACCCTACCTCAAATGGGAATTCAATAGGATTTTCCACTAGCCCTTCCCTTTAGCTAATGAGCTTAGTTTCTTTTCTTTTTCCTTTTTTTCTTTTTTGTTTTGAGATGGAGTCTCACTCTACCACCCAGGCTGGAGTACAGTGGTACAATCTCAGCTCACTACACCCTCTGCCTCGGGGGTTCAAGTGATTCTCCTGCTTCAGCCTCCCGAGTAGCTGGGACTACAGGTGCCCACCACCACACCAGGCTAACTTTTTATTTTTAGTAGGGACCGGGTTTCACTATGTTGGCCAGGCTGGTCGTGAACTCCTGACCTCAGATGATCCCCCGCCTCGGCCTCCCAAAGTGCTGAGATTACAGACGTGAGCCACTGCACCCAGCCAATGAGCTTACTTTCAATGAGAAAACAGAAATCTTGGCAGAAGAACTACATCTTCCTACCCTCAAATCTATGTGCCTCCCTGTATCTGCATCCATGTTCTCCTTCTTCCTTCCAGTTACAATGAAGGAGGTGTTCTTCCTCTCATCCAGAGCCAATTCTCTCTTATCCCTGTATTTCTTCACTCCCTCTCACCTGGTATAATCTGCTATTTCAGCTATGTCAACCTTTCCCTCTCTGTTAGATATATTCAGTCATTCAACAAACATTTATTGAGCATCTACAAAGTACCAATACTAATCCAGTTGAATAAGAGAAAGGCCTTGTGCTCTTAGAGTTTATGGTCTAGAGAGATGCAGACAGAGAAATACACAAATAAATACACAATAGCAAGTCTATGTGTATGTGTGACTATTAGGGGGAGGGGCATGCATGGGGCATGGTACATAAGAGAAGATAATCAAGACAGGCTTCTCTGAGAAAGTTACTTAAGACCTCAACTAAATGAGACAGCAAATCATAGTAATATCTGGAAAAGCATTTTAAGCAGAGGGAGTAATAAATACAAATGTCTTAGATGAGAATATACTGGGCATGTAGAACAGCAAAAAGACTGGCAAGGCTAAAGTTGAGTAAACAAAGAGAATTGTGGTAAGGGACTGAGATCAGAGATGTAACCAGAGGTCAGACTGTGTGGAACTTTACAGGCCACAATACATTTGGCTTTTGCAGCAAATGTGGAAAGACACTGATGGGTTTTGAGCACTGATCTGATTTATGTTTTTAAATAGACCACTCTAGCAGCAGAGGAGAATAGGCTGCAGGGGAACAATGCAGAAGTGGAGATACCATTAGGGAGTCATTACAATAATCCAGGTGAGAACTAATGGTGGCTTTGATGATTGGCAATAGGGGGAAAGAAGTAATTCAAAGGCAGATACATTTTGAAGGTACAGTCAAATGGGTTAAAGATGTGATTAAAAAAAGGAAAAATTAAGATGATATCTAAATTTCTGGACTGATCTGAGAAATATTGGGTGAATATAAACAAGTTCTGGTGTCTCCTATTCAAAGACAGACAGACAGACACACACACACACCTTTCCCTTGATACCCACATCCTCCTCCAAATACCACTTATTTCTCTGCTCCCCTTCGTAGCAAAACTTCTCAGAACAACTGTCTACTTAAACTATCTCCACTTCCTCCCCTTCTGTTTGCCAACTAACAATCTACCATTTCATCAAAAGCAGTCTTGTCAAGATTATCAGTTATCCCCATCTTGCCAAAATAAATGCTTATTTTTCTGTCCTCACATTACTCAGTATCTTGGCAGCATTAAATGTAATTGACCTCTCTTCTCTTTCAAATACTCTACTTTCTTGGCTTCTAGGGAAGTACACTCACTTGGCTTCCCTTTTATCTTTCTGTCTACTCCTATCTCCTTTGCATAATCCTCCTTCTCCAGCTATCATCCACACATTCAAGGCTTGGGACCTTCGTTGCTCAGAACCTTCCTTACTGATACACTACACTTTCCCCAAGATTATTTCCTCCATTCTCATGGCTTTACATATTAATACGTTGATGATGCCCAAGTTTTGATCTCTAGACCAAACAGCTCTCTTTCAGCCTAAAAACCATCTATTAGACAACTCCACCTGCGTTTCTCATCAGTACCTTAAATCTAACAAGACCAAATGGAACTCTTGGTTTTCACAGCATCATCATGAGTTGTAATTATATTCGTTTACTTATTATACATCTCCCTCAATAAACGATAAGCTTTGTAAAGGAGCAACGGTATGCTTTTGTAAGTCTGCTGTGCTTACCAATGTATACTCAGCAACTAAACAGGACTTGGCAAGAGTAAGCACTCAGGGCCAGGTACGGTGGCTCATGCCTGTAATCCCAGCACTTTGGGGAGGCTGAGGTGGGTGGATCATCAGAGCTCAGGAGTTTGAGATCTGCCTGGGCAATGTGGTGAAACCCTGTCTCTACAAAAAATACAAAAGCTAGCCAGGTGTGTGGCATGCACCCGTAGTCCCAGCTACTCAGGAGGCTGAGGTGGGAGGTTTGCTTGAGCCAAAAGGTCAAGACTGCAGTGAGTGAGCTGAGATTGCTCCACTACACTCCAGGCTGGGCGACAGAGAGAGACATTATCTCAAAGGAAAAAAAAGAGTAGACACCCAGTATCGACACCAAAATTTACTAGACCCTGTCTCTGCCCTCAAAAATCTCACAGACTAATGGGAAAGGCAGACACATTAACCACAATAACAATACAATATGGTAACTGCCACTATTGAGTGGTGAGAGGAAAGACATAGGTGCTGCATGAATCCAGAAGAGGGGCACTTAATAGCCTAGGAGTCAGGGGACTTGTAGAATAAGTACAGCTATTAAGTGCCTACTATATATTATTTTTTTTTTTTATATGATTATTTTTAAGCTTTATAATAACCCTTCAAAGTAGGCATAAATATCTTTCATTTTTATATATGAAGCTTAAAAATATTAAAAATCAGGTAACAGTAAGTGGTAGAACCAGGATTTGAACTGAAGTCAATCTACTTTTAAGTCCCCCCTCCCCTTTTTTTGTTACATCATAAGAAGTCACTAAAAGTATCTTTTATAATTGCCACCTACTATCTGTTCGACTTTAAATAAAGCACATACTTCATGGTCTCTGTTTGACCATGAAGCTCTATCAGTCCTAAAGCCCTATCTACCCCACTCCTTTTCCTTTACTCATTGAGGATTGAGGCTTAATCCTCTCCTATTAGTCTGTGAGTCTTTCGAGGGCAGAAAGGGTCTAGTAAATCTTGATGTCTATTCTTGCCTGTCAGTGGCAACCCTAGGCTTTCAGGCTATAGCATCTGAGCATTTTTTCACAGCTTGAAAATGCATTCGGGAACAACCACAATAACATCTATATGGCACTTTACAAAGCATTTTCACACATTCATGATTTCATCTGATCCTCACCAACCATATGAGGTGTTAAATCCCTATTCTATAGAGGCCAGTGGAAGTAAAAATACCTAGCCTAGCTACATCTGGTCTCTGGACTCTACACCCCACCAGAAATTGAATTTAAGAAAATGGAACAGGGAGGAAAGGAAGGAAGAGATCAAATGACTCATAGAGGGAGCTCAGCACATAGTCACCCAAGTGGCCTCAAGCCAGAAGTTAACAGGGATGAAGTCTGTTTCCCTTGCAAGGTAATGAGTGTTTGTTTGGCCATGGCACAGTGACCTGCCACATGGGATTGTTCTTTTTTTCATGTCAGCAGTACCTAGAGTCTCCCCCCAAAAGTAGGAAAAGAGGAGACAGGAAAACTCCTTTACACTGTATGTATACACAACCTCAGGAGATAATAGGATATAAGAGAATAGATATCACCTTCAGAGAAGACTTAAGTTTAGGTCCTAGCTCTGCCACTGTCTTGCTAAATCAAAAGTGCCCTCTTCTACATTATTACAGCCCCTTGTGCTTCCTTCTACAATACTTACCCATGAGCTTCCACATTCCTTGACCTGCATTTGAGGGCAGCAACTGAGGCCAGTTTTAATTTTTGTATCCCCACCAACCTAGTACCATAATTACCATAATGAGCCTGGGAGGCTGAAGCTACAGTAGGCCATAATCGTACCATTGCACTCCAGCCTGGGCAACAGAGCAAGATCCTGTCTCAAGCAAAGAAAAAGAAAAAGACAGGCAATAATAGATACTGGCAAGGACGGGAGAAAGAGGAACCCTCATATGCTGTTGGTGAAAATGTAAATTAGTAGAGCCACTATGGAGAAATATACATAAATACACACACACACCACACATTCCACATTCTGACAGTGAGTGTCAATAAAACAGCAACTTTGTCATTCTCATCTCTGCTTTCCTTCTAACTCCCCGACTTTAAGGACAGAGCTCACAAAAATTTTGTTAATTAACAAAGTGAAGAGACAACCCACCAAATGGAAGAAAATATTTGTAAGCTATCCATCTGACAAAGGATTAATAACCAGAATACATAAGGTGCTCAAACAACTAAATAGCAAAAAAACCCCAAGTAATCCAGTTTAAAAACTTGCAAAGATCTGAATGGACATTTTTCATAACAACACATACAAATGTCCAACAGGTACATGAAAAAAATGCTCAACATCACTAACATCAGAGAAATGCAAATCAAAACCATAATGTGGCATCATCTCACTCCAGTTAAAATGGCTTATATCAAAAAGACAGGCAAAGGCTGGGCACGATAGCTCATGCCTATAATCCCAACACTTTGGGAGGCCAAGGCAGGTAGATCACTTGAGTCCAGGAGTTCACTACCACCCTGGGCAACATAGGGAGACCACACCTCTAAAAAAAATTTTTTTTTTTTAATTAGCCAGCATGCTGGCATGTGCCTGCAGTCCCAACTACTTCAGAGGCTGAGGTAGGAGACTGCTTGAGCCTGGGAGGTTGAAGCTACAGTAGGCTATGATCATACCATTGCACTCCAGCCTGGGCAACAGAGCAAGACCCTGTCTCAAGAAAAGAAAAAGACAAAGACAGGCAATAATAGATGCTGGCAAGGATGGGGGAGAAAAAGGAACCCTCATATGCTGTTGGTGAAAATGTAAATAAGTAGAGCCACTATGGAGAATAGCATGGAGGTTCCTCAGAAACTAAAAATAGAACAACCATACGATTCAGCAATTCCACTATTGAGTATATCTAAAAGAAAGCAAATCAATATATGAAAGATATCGTACTCCCATGAACACTGTAGCACTATTTATAACAGCCAAAATGAAAATGTATACATATATATATGCATATATACACACAACGGAATATTATTCGGCCATAGAAAAGAATGAAATCCTGTCATTTACCCCAACATGGTAAATGTTTATGTGGGAGGTAAAAAGATGAATCTCATGATGATACAGAGTAGACTGGTGGTTACCAAAGGCCAGAAAAGGGAGTAGGGAGGAGGAAGGGGAAAAAGGATATAAATGTACTTACTGAAACTGAACTGTACAGTTAAGTACAATGGAATATTATTCAGCCATAAAAAAGAATAAAATCCTGTCATTTGCAGCAACATGGATGACACTGGAGGCCATTTTTTCAGATTAAAAAAAAGCCAGGTACAGGAAGACAAGTATCACATGTTCTAACTCATATGTGGGAGGTAAAAAAGTAGATCTCATGATGATACAGGGTAGACTGGTGGTTACCAAAGGCCAGGAAAAGGAGTGAGGAGGATGAAGGGGGAAAAAAAGATAAATGTACTTACTGAAACTGAACTCTACACTTTAAACATGATAAACATGGTAAATTCTTTCAAATTTTTTAAGTTAAAAAATTTGAAAGAATTTACCATGTTTATCATGTTTAAAGTGTAGAGTTCAGTTTCAGTAAGTACATTTATATCTTTTTTTCCCCCTTCATCCTCCTCACTCCTTTTCCTGGCCTTTGGTAACCACCAGTCTACCCTGTATCATCATGAGATCTACTTTTTTACCTCCCACATATGAGTTAGAACATGTGATACTTGTCTTCCTGTACCTGGCTTTTTTTTAATCTGAAAAAATGGCCTCCAGTGTCATCCATGTTGCTGCAAATGACAGGATTTTATTCTTTTTTATGGCTGAATAATATTCCATTGTACTTAACTGTACAGTTCAGTTTCAGTAAGTACATTTATATCCTTTTTTCCCCTTCCTCCTCCCTACTCCCTTTTCTGGCCTTTGGTAACCACCAGTCTACTCTGTATCATCATGAGATTCATCTTTTACCTCCCACATAAACATTTACCATGTTGGGGTAAATGACAGGATTTCATTCTTTTCTATGGCCGAATAATATTCCGTTGTGTGTATATATGCATATATATGTATACATTTTCATTTTGGCTGTTATAAATAGTGCTACAGTGTTCATGGGAGTACGATATCTTTCATATATTGATTTGCTTTCTTTTAGATATATACTCAATAGTGGAATTGCTGAATCGTATGGTTGTTCTATTTTTAGTTTCTGAGGAACCTCCATGCTATTCTCCATAGTGGCTCTACTTATTTACATTTTCACCAACAGCATATGAGGGTTCCTTTTTCTCCCCATCCTTGCCAGCATCTATTATTGCCTGTCTTTGTCTTTTTCTTTTCTTGAGACAGGGTCTTGCTCTGTTGCCCAGGCTGGAGTGCAATGGTATGATCATAGCCTACTGTAGCTTCAACCTCCCAGGCTCAAGCAGTCTCCTACCTCAGCCTCTGAAGTAGTTGGGACTGCAGGCACATGCCAGCATGCTGGCTAATTAAAAAAAAAAAAATTTTTTTTAGAGGTGTGGTCTCCCTATGTTGCCCAGGGTGGTAGTGAACTCCTGGACTCAAGTGATCTACCTGCCTTGGCCTCCCAAAGTGTTGGGATTATAGGCATGAGCTATCGTGCCCAGCCTTTGCCTGTCTTTTTGATATAAGCCATTTTAACTGGAGTGAGATGATGCCACATTATGGTTTTGATTTGCATTTCTCTGATGTTAGTGATGTTGAGCATTTTTTTCATGTACCTGTTGGACATTTGTATGTGTTGTTATGAAAAATGTCCATTCAGATCTTTGCAAGTTTTTAAACTGGATTACTTGGGGTTTTTTTGCTATTTAGTTGTTTGAGCACCTTATGTATTCTGGTTATTAATCCTTTGTCAGATGGATAGCTTACAAATATTTTCTTCCATTTGGTGGGTTGTCTCTTCACTTTGTTAATTAACAAAATTTTTGTGAGCTCTGTCCTTAAAGTCGGGGAGTTAGAAGGAAAGCAGAGATGAGAATGACAAAGTTGCTGTTTTATTGACACTCACTGTCAGAATGTGGAATGTGTGTGTGTGTGTGTGTATTTATGTATATTTCTCCATAGTGGCTCTACTAATTTACATTTTCACCAACAGCATATGAGGGTTCCTCTTTCTCCCCGTCCTTGCCAGTATCTATTATTGCCTGTCTTTTTCTTTTTCTTTGCTTGAGACAGGATCTTGCTCTGTTGCCCAGGCTGGAGTGCAATGGTACGATTATGGCCTACTGTAGCTTCAGCCTCCCAGGCTCATTATGGTAATTATGGTACTAGGTTGGTGGGGATACAAAAATTAAAACTGGCCTCAGTTGCTGCCCTCAAATGCAGGTCAAGGAATGTGGAAGCTCATGTGGTAAGTATTGTAGAAGGAAGCACAAGGGGCTGTAATAATGTAGAAGAGGGCACTTTTGATTTAGCAAGACAGTGGCAGAGCTAGGACCTAAACTTAAGTCTTCTCTGAAGGTGATATCTATTCTCTTATATCCTATTATCTCCTGAGGTTGTGTATACATACAGTGTAAAGGAGTTTTCCTGTCTCCTCTTTTCTGCCTACTTTTGGGGGGAGACTCTAGGTACTGCTGACATGAAAAAAAGAACAATCCCATGTGGCAGGTCACTGTGCCATGGCCAAACAAACACTCATTACCTTGCAAGGGAAACAGACTTCATCCCTGTTAACTTCTGGCTTGAGGCCACTTGGGTGACTATGTGCTGAGCTCCCTCTATGAGTCATTTGATCTCTTCCTTCCTTTCCTCCCTGTTCCATTTTCTTAAATTCAATTTCTGGTGGGGTGTAGAGTCCAGAGACCAGATGTAGCTAGGCTAGGTATTTTTACTTCCACTGGCCTCTATAGAATAGGGATTTAACACCTCATATGGTTGGTGAGGATCAGATGAAATCATGAATGTGTGAAAATGCTTTGTAAAGTGCCATATAGATGTTATTGTGGTTGTTCCCGAATGCATTTTCAAGCTGTGAAAAAATGCTCAGATGCTATAGCCTGAAAGCCTAGGGTTGCCACTGACAGGCAAGAATAGACATCAAGATTTACTAGACCCTTTCTCTGCCCTCGAAAGACTCACAGACTAATAGGAGAGGATTAAGCCTCAATCCTCAATGAGTAAAGGAAAAGGAGTGGGGTAGATAGGGCTTTAGGACTGATAATGAGCTTCATGGTCAAACAGAGACCATGAAGTATGTGCTTTATTTAAAGTCGAACAGATAGTAGGTGGCAATTATAAAAGATACTTTTAGTGACTTCTTATGATGTAACAAAAAAAGGGGAGGGGGGACTTAAAAGTAGATTGACTTCAGTTCAAATCCTGGTTCTACCACTTACTGTTACCTGATTTTTAATATTTTTAAGCTTCATATATAAAAATGAAAGATTTTATGCCTACTTTGAAGGGTTATTATAAAGCTTAAAAATAATCATATAAAAAAGAAAAAATAATAATTATATAGTAGGCACTTAATAGCTGTACTTATTCTACAAGTCCCCTGACTCCTAGGCTATTAAGTGCCCCTCTTCTGGATTCATGCAGCACCTATGTCTTTCCTCTCACCACTCAATAGTGGCAGTTACCATATTGTATTGTTATTGTGGTTAATGTGTCTGCCTTTCCCATTAGTCTGTGAGATTTTTGAGGGCAGAGACAGGGTCTAGTAAATTTTGGTGTCGATACTGGGTGTCTACTCTTTTTTTTCCTTTGAGATAATGTCTCTCTCTGTCGCCCAGCCTGGAGTGTAGTGGAGCAATCTCAGCTCACTCACTGCAGTCTTGACCTTTTGGCTCAAGCAAACCTCCCACCTCAGCCTCCTGAGTAGCTGGGACTACGGGTGCATGCCACACACCTGGCTAGCTTTTGTATTTTTTGTAGAGACAGGGTTTCACCACATTGCCCAGGCAGATCTCAAACTCCTGAGCTCTGATGATCCACCCACCTCAGCCTCCCCAAAGTGCTGGGATTACAGGCATGAGCCACCGTACCTGGCCCTGAGTGCTTACTCTTGCCAAGTCCTGTTTAGTTGCTGAGTATACATTGGTAAGCACAGCAGACTTACAAAAGCATACCGTTGCTCCTTTACAAAGCTTATCGTTTATTGAGGGAGATGTATAATAAGTAAACGAATATAATTACAACTCATGATGATGCTGTGAAAACCAAGAGTTCCATTTGGTCTTGTTAGATTTAAGGTACTGATGAGAAACGCAGGTGGAGTTGTCTAATAGATGGTTTTTAGGCTGAAAGAGAGCTGTTTGGTCTAGAGATCAAAACTTGGGCATCATCAACGTATTAATATGTAAAGCCATGAGAATGGAGGAAATAATCTTGGGGAAAGTGTAGTGTATCAGTAAGGAAGGTTCTGAGCAACGAAGGTCCCAAGCCTTGAATGTGTGGATGATAGCTGGAGAAGGAGGATTATGCAAAGGAGATAGGAGTAGACAGAAAGATAAAAGGGAAGCCAAGTGAGTGTACTTCCCTAGAAGCCAAGAAAGTAGAGTATTTGAAAGAGAAGAGAGGTCAATTACATTTAATGCTGCCAAGATACTGAGTAATGTGAGGACAGAAAAATAAGCATTTATTTTGGCAAGATGGGGATAACTGATAATCTTGACAAGACTGCTTTTGATGAAATGGTAGATTGTTAGTTGGCAAACAGAAGGGGAGGAAGTGGAGATAGTTTAAGTAGACAGTTGTTCTGAGAAGTTTTGCTACGAAGGGGAGCAGAGAAATAAGTGGTATTTGGAGGAGGATGTGGGTATCAAGGGAAAGGTGTGTGTGTGTCTGTCTGTCTGTCTTTGAATAGGAGACACCAGAACTTGTTTATATTCACCCAATATTTCTCAGATCAGTCCAGAAATTTAGATATCATCTTAATTTTTCCTTTTTTTAATCACATCTTTAACCCATTTGACTGTACCTTCAAAATGTATCTGCCTTTGAATTACTTCTTTCCCCCTATTGCCAATCATCAAAGCCACCATTAGTTCTCACCTGGATTATTGTAATGACTCCCTAATGGTATCTCCACTTCTGCATTGTTCCCCTGCAGCCTATTCTCCTCTGCTGCTAGAGTGGTCTATTTAAAAACATAAATCAGATCAGTGCTCAAAACCCATCAGTGTCTTTCCACATTTGCTGCAAAAGCCAAATGTATTGTGGCCTGTAAAGTTCCACACAGTCTGACCTCTGGTTACATCTCTGATCTCAGTCCCTTACCACAATTCTCTTTGTTTACTCAACTTTAGCCTTGCCAGTCTTTTTGCTGTTCTACATGCCCAGTATATTCTCATCTAAGACATTTGTATTTATTACTCCCTCTGCTTAAAATGCTTTTCCAGATATTACTATGATTTGCTGTCTCATTTAGTTGAGGTCTTAAGTAACTTTCTCAGAGAAGCCTGTCTTGATTATCTTCTCTTATGTACCATGCCCCATGCATGCCCCTCCCCCTAATAGTCACACATACACATAGACTTGCTATTGTGTATTTATTTGTGTATTTCTCTGTCTGCATCTCTTACTAGACCATAAACTCTAAGAGCACAAGGCCTTTCTCTTATTCAACTGGATTAGTATTGGTACTTTGTAGATGCTCAATAAATGTTTGTTGAATGACTGAATATATCTAACAGAGAGGGAAAGGTTGACATAGCTGAAATAGCAGATTATACCAGGTGAGAGGGAGTGAAGAAATACAGGGATAAGAGAGAATTGGCTCTGGATGAGAGGAAGAACACCTCCTTCATTGTAACTGGAAGGAAGAAGGAGAACATGGATGCAGATACAGGGAGGCACATAGATTTGAGGGTAGGAAGATGTAGTTCTTCTGCCAAGATTTCTGTTTTCTCATTGAAAGTAAGCTCATTGGCTGGGTGCAGTGGCTCACGTCTGTAATCTCAGCACTTTGGGAGGCCGAGGCGGGGGATCATCTGAGGTCAGGAGTTCACGACCAGCCTGGCCAACATAGTGAAACCCGGTCCCTACTAAAAATAAAAGTTAGCCTGGTGTGGTGGTGGGCACCTGTAGTCCCAGCTACTCGGGAGGCTGAAGCAGGAGAATCACTTGAACCCCCGAGGCAGAGGGTGTAGTGAGCTGAGATTGTACCACTGTACTCCAGCCTGGGTGGTAGAGTGAGACTCCATCTCAAACAAAAAAAAGAAAAAAAGGAAAAAGAAAAGAAACTAAGCTCATTAGCTAAAGGGAAGGGCTAGTGGAAAATCCTATTGAATTCCCATTTGAGGTAGGGTAATCATATGTAGGAAAGTGTCTCAGCCTATTTTGTGTTGCTATGATAGAATACCACAGACTAGGCAATTTCTAAAGAAAGGAAACATACTTCTTAAAGTTCTAGAGCTGGGAAGTCCAAGGTACCTGCATCTGGTGAGGGCCTTCTTGCCATGTCATTCCATGGTAGAAGGTGGAAGGGCAAGAGAGCAAGAGTAACAAGGGAAGGGGGGTGAACTCATCCTTTTGATCAGGAACCCACTCTCTTGATAACTAATTTACGCCTGTGATAATAACATTAATCCATTCATGAGGCTAGAGCCCTTATGATCCAATCACCTTTTAAAGATCTCACCTCTCAACAGTTGCAGTGAGGGTTAAGTTTCCAATACTTGAACTTTGGGGGACACATTCAAACCAAAGCAGAAGGTAATCATAACTTTCAAGTGAAAGCGGTTAACTGGATTTTGTAATGTTCTCTAGGACATTTGGCTGCTTCAGTATAATGACAGTTGGGAGAAAGTTGAGTTCAACTATCCCAAAGCTGGGATTTTGCCAGTTAAATTTTGGAAAAGGAGAGAAGGGCAAGGTGTTGATAGTTTTTGATGTTTGAGTAATTTTGATGGACCATGATTAGATAAAGAGAGAGAAAAAGGCAGGGGACTGCTGGATAGTTTATTGGAGCTCAAAAAGAAGTCTAGGAATTGTGGAAATTCTTGAGTAAGTGCATGGATAGGAGGTTGTATCTGAAGCGTATATGATTCATTCTAGATATTGGAATTGTTGCACATTTTGGTGATAAGATCCCAGGTATAATCATGAGAGTATTGGCTAACTTGGACTGTAGGTCAGAAAATGGAGTGACTAGGGTGTTGACATGATCATCATTGTGGCTGTTGAAGTCACCTAGAATGATGACTAGAGGGGTTCAGAAGAAGACTGAACCAGGAACTAAAGCCTTTCAGTAGGAGTGACCAGAAAGTGATTAGTAGGCTGCAAAGACGTGTGATAGCAGCCAGTGGAAGCTACTCAAAGGAAAATATAGGTTTTTACAAGAGGGAGAGAAAGACATAGTTTGGAAATGGCACTGAAAATTAAGGACAACACTGATAAGTAGGGTGTAAGAGGGAAAACAGCCTCCAGTTGAGAGAGCTTCTAGATGCTCTTCCTCAGGGCATAGCCAGATTTCTTTTAAGGTAAAGGAGCAGAGGAGTGTTAGCCAGTGGCAAATGGGAAGTTCCAGAGGGAATACTGGAAAGGTTTCAGAGTCAGGACAGGGGGAGGGAATTTGGTCAGGTTAGAGGGTTCACAGAAAAGGTTGGAGATGAGAGTTTGAGTGATCATGGATGACTGAAGTAAATGAAAACTGTAGGACTGATTGATTGATTTAGTCCTAATTACTTTTTAGAGGAGGGAGACAATCCCATTTTCATGCTATGGTTTTTGACACTTTGAGATAAACTATTCCATTGAGGCAACATGTAGCAATGTGGGAAATCAGAACATGTTCATGCAGAGGTTGGCTGGAAGGTCAACCAACTAGGAGACAGTACAATAGATTCCGTTGTTTCCTGGGAGGTTGAACAGAGTGGCCCCTTTATGGTTCCTTCCAGCTCTCAGATTATAAGGGCCTCAACTTTATCATTGCAGGTCATCCAATGGGAGGTTTGGAGGTTTGAAGTTTAAATTTGAATTTTTGCCTTAATTATTGGGAATAACTCAACTGGGGTTGCAGATTAGGAATTTCCCAAGATAGTAGGCAGAGGATTATAAGACCTGTAAGTACTGGTTTCTGGAAGTAACTCTAGTGACTGTCTGCAAGGTGGTAGGAGTGAGGAAGTTGCGTAGGTGTGGATGGGAGTGGGGAGGATTAGAGGTACAGAGCCAGCCTAAGAGAACTTTAGTCTCTCACTCTAAATTTCTCTGGCCTTTCCACTTCACTTTGCTGCCTCTCATTCTTCTCTAATTGTAGGAAGCCTCCCAGATACAGTCACTTGTTCATTCTGTCTCAAATTACATAATTAGTGTAGAAAGAGAGTTTTCAAGAGAATAATCAGAAGCTAGATGTTTTTATCACTCATTTAGTGATCTTAGGTAAATTGCATATCCCTATAGGTTCCAGGTTCCCATAAAATAAAGGTTTTTATTTTATAAAAATAAAACTGGCTGGTTCTTCCGGATCCTTTTAGCTCCTGTTTTTTTCTGCTAATCCAGGCTGCCTTAGTCAGTGAACCTTGGCTGATTACCAGGTGTGTAACAGCTCAGCCTGGGGATGTAGAGATTAAACAAGCTTCAGTTTTTTCCCTTGAGTTATTCATGGCCTGGTGAGGACAA
>NW_022143189.1:0-1090 GCF_007565055.1 Rhinopithecus roxellana | reverse complement strand
AAAACTAGAAAGAAGCCTTCTTAGAAACTTCTTTGTGATGTGTGAATTCATCTCACAGAGTTACACTTATGTTTCGTGGAGCAGTCCATTAACAATGTCTTTGAGGAATCTGAGAACGGCTTCTTTGGATCGCATTGAGGCCTACGCTGATAATGGAAATTTCATCCGTTCAAAACGTGAAAGAAGCTTTCTGAGAAACTTCTTTCTGATCTGTGAGTTCATCTCCCAGACTTATAACTTAGATTTCAGGAAGCAGTTTGCTATCACTGTTTTCGTGGAATCTCTACAGAGATATTTAGGAGCCCATAGGGGCCCATGCTGAAAAAGGAAATATCCTCACATAATAACTAGAGAGAAGCTTTCTGAGAGTTTCCTTTCGGATGTGTGGGTTCATCACACAGAATTCCATCCTTCCCTTCTGGGAACAGTTTGCTAACACTGTTGTCGTGGGTTCTGCCAAGGTATATTTAGGAGCTCATTGAGGGTTATGTGGAAAAAGGAAATATTCTCACATAATAAATAAAGAGAAGCTTTCTGAGAAACTGCATTGCCCTGTGTGAATGCAACTCACAGAGTTACACGTTTCTCTTCAGTGATCAGTTTGTTAACACAGTTTTCTGGAAATCTGCAATTCGATACTTCATAGCGCAATGAACCTTACGGTGACAAAGGAAATATCCACAGATGAAAACTAGAAAGAAGCTTTCTTAGAAACTTCTTTGTGATGTGTGAATTCATCTCACAGAGTTACACTTATGTTTCGTGGAGCAGTCCATTAACAATGTCTTTGAGGAATCTGAGAACGGCTTCTTTGGATCGCATTGAGGCCTACGCTGATAATGGAAATTTCATCCGTTCAAAACCTGAAAGAAGCTTTCTGAGAAACTTCTTTCTGATCTGTGAGTTCATCTCCCAGACTTATAACTTAGATTTCAGGAAGCAGTTTGCTAACACTCTTTTCGAGGAATCTGTAAAGTGATATTTGGGAGCCCATAGGGGCCCAGGATGAAAAAGGAAATATCCGCACATAATAACTAGAGAGAAGCTTTCTGAGAGATTCCTTTCGGATGTGTGGCTTCAGCACACAGAG
>NW_022143188.1:0-21089 GCF_007565055.1 Rhinopithecus roxellana | reverse complement strand
TTCAAATTCTTTTTTAACACACTAATTTTCTCTGCCACAGAAGGAATTTATATTGTGGGAGCAGGCGTTCTACATGCAGAAGTTAAAAGAGAACAATAATACAGTTCCTAGCAGGGAATATCAGGAAGAAAATAATGCTAATACAATGAGAAAGGCTGAACTGATTTTTTAATATGATTTTCTTAACACTTCTAAAATGTTTCAGTGATTACTGCAATGAAGTTGGTGCCAATTCTTCTTTATGTCCAGAAACACAAGATCAATTTGGACCTTAAATTTGCACGGGAACCTTGCTACTAAAGCCTGCTTTCTGAATAGATGAAGGGGCAAGTATCAACAATATATGATTCAAAGAGCCCAGATTTTGTTTCCCAAAGCAAATCTTACAACTTGGTTGCCTGAAATCTCACCATGAAGGCACTTTTGATCTGGTACAAAAGTCCTAAATATTGCCGAGCTACTATAGGGAAAGGAAAGGAGTTTCATTTTTTGAGCACTTATTTAGTCCCAGAATTTGTTAGGCAGCTGGTGCAGTGGCCCATGCCTGTCATCCAGCACTTTGGCAGGCCAAAGCAGGAGGATCATTTGAGCCCAGCAGTTCAAGATCAGCCTGGGCAATATAGTAAGACCCCATCTCTACAAAATACTTTAAAAATTAGCCAGTCATGGTGGCACATGACTGTTGTCCCAGCTACTCAGGAGACTGACAGAGCCAGAGAGACAAAGCCAGACCCTTTCTCAAAGAAAATATATATGCATATTATATATATTAAAAATATATATAAGGTACTTAACAAGTTATCTAGTATATATGTTTAATATATATGTGTATATATGTATTAAATATATAAGGTATTTAACAAGTTACCTAGTATATATATTTATATATATAATGTATTATATATAATATATAATGATATAATTAATATTATATATATAAGGTAGCTTATTAAAATATATAATATATAAGGTATTTAATTGTATATAACTTAATAAGTTACCTAATATATAATATTTGTATATATTTATATTATATATTTATATTCTGTATATTTATATATATTTATAGTATATTTTTTATATACATTTTATATATTTACATATTTTTATTATGTATTTTATATTTATTATTTTTTTTTTTTATATTATGGTAACCTATTAAGTTCTTTTCTCTTCCCAACAGCCCAATAAGGAATGTTAAATACACCTTGTTTCCAAATGAGAACCGGTCTCACAGAAATGTAAAATGCACCATCGTCTGTCCATGCTTACAGAGGGGAAGAGTGAATGTTGGTAACAGTTTGAGCATGCCAGAGTCAATCCCTGCCTTTGCAGTCTACCACCCTATACAACCCAGAAAGAACATGGCATTAGGACTGATTGGCCAAACCCAGGAGTGATTGGTTTACACTCTTGTCAAGTGGCTGAGAATCCATCGTTTCAGCTTGACCCTCTTGGATCAGCCCCAGAACACTGGAAAATAATAGGACCTGGGTTGAAACAGCCCCATTCATCTCTAACAGGCTCGTCTAAGTATCAGAGAGACAGCAGCCAGGGCTCTGCTGTTTGTACCCATAGCTTCTCCAATTGTGGTAAAAGTCATTTGTAAAGTAGGGGCATCCTAAAAAAAAAAAAAAAAAAAAAAACATGCCCAAAGAAGCAGACAGAAAAGCGAGGAAGGGACTGAAGGCTATCATTTGCAATAGCTTCTGGATAGATGGATTGGAGGGCCCAGGGCTGGCGGTTAAGGATGGTTGCCTGGGTTCTCCTGAAAGACAAATTCCAGGCACAGTCTCCTGACCTTTTGCTACCTAAACTTCTATCCAGGTCCCTACAATAATGGAGCTGTTTACAGGTTTTAAGTGAATGGTGAGATAATTTATGTAAGTATAGATTTTGCTGGAGTCTTAAGGGTCTTCATAAAACATCTGCAAAAACCAATGAAAAGTTGTTGTTTAGTTCAGTAAAAAAAACCCAAGACTTCTATTTGAGTGGATAAATGTCTCTAAATGTGTAAGGGTTAAGGAAGAAAAGAAACCAACTGCCTCAGGAGCATTCAAATTATTCCAGTGTTTCTTGAAAAAGTGATTGTGGAGGAGTTGTAAATCTCTGTCATGTGCCACTAATTGCTACCAGGAGAGCATTCCAATGCAGGATTGCCAAGGCTGGGGAGGACGAGGTTCCTCTTGAGTTCTTTAAAAGCTGGGCCATTGGTGAATTCTGAAGGAGTCTGTGAACCCACACTTGAAGGTCTCTTTTAACCACATGGTTCTCTACATCCATAATTTAAAATCTCAAATTTTAAGACCCTTCCAATTACAAAACAGTTTCTATCAATGCAGTGTTTTTGAAAACTTTTAAAGTTTTAGATGATAGGTTTGCAAGAGAAGGGGAATATATGTTTGTTATCTACTGTGTATCTAGGTGCATGGTTCTCTCATTTAAGCTCAGTTTCCATGGAAACAGCCTGTGGGGCAATGTATGGTTATCAGAAGATTTCCTTTAACAACCTCCCACCTCTTCAAAGGTACTTGCAACCAACCTACCTATATAAATCTTAAATCTTTATAATTAAATTATATTTATTAAAAGCACTAAGCCCCCAACAGATAAATAGAAACAATGTATGAAGACACAATAAACACTTGTCCTTCATTCATGCAGTATGACTGAGTGTTCCACAGCTTCCAGGCATCAAGCCCAGCTCTGAGGGAAAAAAGAGACAGAAGACCCAGCTTCTAACCACTAGACACATGCACTTCACACACTGTGGAACTGATTAACAAACACTGAGAAATGCCAGCCTGACTAGTAAGAACAGAACAGCAAACATACAGAATTAAAGAGCCCCATCCTTCAAGCTATCAACTTGGGGAAAACGGTGATAGCGACCAGTGTTTGTAAGGCACTGAAACGGCAGCTCTGCTTGCTGGTTGCTATTTGAAACATCAAATCCTCGGATCCAGTTCTTCTACTTCTGAAAATACTCTAACGGGAAAACAGGTTATGGGCAAAGATGTTTAGAGTAACATTATTTTAAACTGTGGAATACTGGGAAAAAAATGGATATTCAATAATGGAATCGCTAGATTCCATTGGCAGAACTGTATTTAGGCATTAAAATAATATCCATGAAGATTATGAAAATAAATGGAAAATTCCTACTTATGTCAAATCTAAAGAGAGGAACTTGTATGCACAGTTTGACAGTTACCATTAACAAGTTTATGTTTAGAAAACAAGCAATGGGGAAAGGATTCCCTATTTAATAAATGGCGCTGGGAAAACTGGCTAGCCACATCCAGAACATGGAAACTGGAGCCCTTCCTTAGACCTCATACAAAAATTATCTCAAGATGGATTAAAGACTTAAACATAAGACATAAAACCATAAAAAACCTAGAAGAAAACCTTGGCAATACCATTCAGGACATAGGCATGGGCAAAGACTTCATGACTAATACACCAAAAGCAATTGCAACAAAAGCCAAAATTGATAAATGGGATCTAATTAAAGAGTTTCTGCAAAGCAAAAGAAACTATCATCAGAGTGAACAGGCAGCCTACAGAATGAGAGACAATTTTGCAAATCTATCCATCTGACAAGGGTTAATATCCAGAATCTACAAGGAACTTAAATTTACAAGAAAAAAAAAAAAAAAAACATCAAAAAGTGGGTGAAGGATATGAACAGACACTTCTCAAAAGAAGACATATGTGCAGTCAACAAATATATGAAAAAAAGCTCATCATCACTGGTCATTAGAGAAATGCAAATCAAACCACAATGAGATACCATCTCATGCCAGTTAGAACAGCGATCATTAAAAAGTCAGGAAACAACAGATGCTAGAGAAGAGGTGGAGAAATGGAACACTTTTACACTGTTGGTGGGAGTGTAAATTAGTTCAACCATTGTGAAAGACAGTGTGGCGATTCCTCAAGAATCTAGAACCAGAAATACTGTTTGACCCAGTGATCCCATTACTGGGTATATACCCAAGGATTATAAATCATTCTCCTATAAGGACACATGCACACATATGTTTATTGCAGCACTGTTCACAATAGCAAAGACCAACCCAAATGCCTATCAATGATAGACTGGATAAAGAAATGTGGCACATATACACCATGGAATACTATGCAGCCATAAAAAAGAATGAGTTCATGTCCTTGGCAGGAACATGGATGAAGCTGGAAACCATCATTTCACCGAACTAACACAGGAACAGAAAACCAAACAACGCACGTTCTCATTCATAAATGGGAGTTGAACAATGAGAACACATGGACACAGGGAGGAGAACATCACACACAGGGCCTGTTGGGGGGTGAGGGGCAAGGGGAAGAAGAGCATTAGGACAAATACCTAATTTATGTGGGGCTTAAAACCCAGATTATGGGTTGATAGGTGCATCAAACCAGCATGGCACATTTATACCTATGTAACAAACTTGCACATTCTGAACATGTGTCCCAGAACTTAAAGTAAAATGAAAATTAAAAAAATAAAAGTTCAATAAGAATTAAAAATGGGTATAATTTCCACAGCTCTGGAGTAGGTCCATTGCCTCAAATAACACCTAATTTATTGACTGATGGCTGAAAAAAAAGTTTGCATTCAGATAAAGACTGAACATTAATATCCCAAATTATAAACAATAGTCCTTTTTGTATAATAAAATTATGGCATAATTTTCCTTCTTTCTAATTATCTACATATTCAAATTTCTGTAATAAATATAGTTGGCCCTCTGTATCTAACCACGGATCAAAATATTAGGGGGAAAAAACAGTGCAATACTGAAACATGATACAAACAAAACTATAGTATAAGTATTTACATAGCATTTACATAGTATTAGATACCATAAGTAATCTAGAGATGATTTAAAGTACAGTCATACATTGCTTAGTGACAGGATACATTCTGAGGAATTTGTTGTTAGGTGAGTTTGTCATTGTGAAAATATCACAGACTGTACTTAAACAAACCTAGATGATGTTGCCTACTAACACCTGGGCTGTATGAGATAGCCTTTGTCTCCTAGGCTACAAACTTGAATAGCATATTACTGTAACACAGTGTTAAGTATTTGTGTATCTAAACATCTCTCATCTCTAAACATAGAAAAAGTACAGTAAAAATACAGTGTAAAAGATTAAAATGGCAACCTTTTAGGGAACTTAACATGCATGACTATAAGTTGCTCTGGGTGATCAATGAGTGAGTGATGAGTGAATATGAAGGTTGAGGACAGGACTGTACACTACGGTGGGCTTTATAGAAACTGTGCATTTGGCCTACACTAAATTTATACAATCATTTTCTTTATCAATCATAAATTAACCTTAGCTTACTGTAATGTTTTTCTTTCACAGGTTTTAAATTTTCTAACTTTTGACTCTTTTCTAATAACACTTAGCTTAAAACATAAACATGTTACAGCCATACCAAAAAAAAATTCTTTTTTATGTCCTCATTCTACAAGCGTTTTTCTATTTTTAAAATTTCTAATATTTTTTAAGTTTGTAAACTTTTTGCTAAAAACTAAGACACACACACATTTGCCAGGTCAATACAGGATCAGAATCATCAACATCAGTGTCTTCAACGTCCCCCTCTTGTCCTACTAGAAGATTTTCGGTGGCAATGACATGCATGGAGCTGTCATCCATGCGTGTTAACATTTTTTATAAGTAGAAGGAGAATACTCTGAAGAATAAAATTATAGTATAGTAAATACATAAACCAGTAGCATATAGTCCTTTATTAGCCTGGTCACATCTTATGTACTGTACATCATTGTAAGTGCTAGACTTTTACAGAGCTGGTAGTGCAGTAGGTTTGTTTACACTGGTGTCCTCACAAACACCGAGTAATGCATTGCGCTACGACATTAAGATGACCACAACATCTGTAGGTAATAGGAATTTTTCAGCTCCATTATAATCTTATGGAACCATCATTGTATATGCAGTCTGTCGTTGACCAAAATGTGATTATGTGGTGCATGGCTGTATATGGGAAGATGTGGGTAGGTTATATGCAAATATTATGCCATTTTACCTATGGGGCTTGAGCATCCATAGATTTTGGTATTAATGAGGGTTCTGGAATCAATGCCTGCAGATACAGAGGGACAGCTGTATACAGTAGTCCCCCTTGTCCACGGTTTTGCTTTCTGAAATTTTAGTTAACCATAGTCAAGCATGGCTCAAAAATATTAAATGGGAAATTCAGAAGTAAATATTCACATATATTTTTGCAGCATATTTTCATAATTGTTCTATTTTATTATTGGTGTTAATCTCTTAGTTGTGCCTAATTTATAATTAAACTTTGTGATAGGTGTGTATGCATAGGAAAGAGCGGTAATATATAGGGTTCAGTACTGTCCTGACATTTCAGGCTGGGGGGTCTCGGAACAAATCCTTCAAGGAGAAGGGGGGCTACATTGTCACTCTTAATTGCATCACAAAACAAGACTGGGGGCGTTTCTTGCCAATACATTTCCTCGTTTCAGTGATTATCCTTCACCACAAAATGGCCAAAGAAAAACATTACATTTATAAAACAGACACGACCTAAAGAATATATGTAAAATTTAAACAGTACACCCATAGCCCTTTCCAAAAAGGAAATGTAGGATTTGCTTTTAAGATAAGATCGCTGAGAATGGTCCGAGATGACTGGCTAGGATCCCTCAGCCCTGAAACAAGTCAGCGTAACTCCAATAATGGGACTGTACCAGAATCCATTGGACTTCAGGAGTGCAGGAGGGTGTCCTGAGTTACACTCCACCATTTAAGGTCAGTTTAGACGATCTGCTGCCTCTGTGGAACAGTCATCTACCCTAGTTGGAAGATTTGCTTTCCCTAAACCCGTCACTGACAAGCAAGATGTGGAACTGGCTTTTTCAGAGACAGTTTCCTGATTTTTCAGGTGAACTCCCTTTAAGGGGGAACTCCCTGCCTTAACAGGTCACTTTGAGGTTTTACTTAGCCGTGATTGTGAAAACACCTTGGAAAGTTATGCTGTGCACTCTTTTTTGGCCACCCAGAATGTGTGAGCCCTACTCCTGGATTTGGGGAATTCCCTGCCTAAGAAATATTGGTGGAGGTAGAAAACTCCCTCCTCCCTAGTCAGAAAAGGGCACAGGCTACGCCAGCCGCACTCTGTCCCTGGAAGCTAGCGTGCAGGCCCTTGCACAGCGAGGCTGCCTCCTGGATCCACCTGGTCCACATGAGCTAGACTAAGAGATGCTCTGGCCACAGTGCAGCTGCAGCAAGGTCCAGCTCCTGAGCCAGTGGGAACCCCAGCAGCACTGTGGACAACTCCAGCATCAGACTAGAGTTTGACACTAAGTGGGGTGAACAGTGATGTGTTCTTCAGAGCAATTTTATGGCAAGGTTTGAGGTATGTGCCTGATTCTTTAACTTTCCTGGCAATCATGTAACCTATCCGATATTCTTTTTTTAAATACCATCATTTTATAGTTCTTAAACCTGCCAGAGGTGACTGGGTTGCTTGTAACAAAAAAATGACTGATGGAAATAATAGGGAGTAGTATTTTTCCCAAATAAAATATAGTATTAATACGTTAACCTTTTTTAAAATCTCTGGCTTTCAACATCTCTAACTATTAAGTGCACACTTAGAGATGAGCTCTCAAATATAAATTCAAGAGGTATTGCCTCCCTTGTTTCAATCTAAATTTATATTCTAAATTTCTTTATTAAACTTCAAAAATATTTTGCTATTTATAATGATAAATACAATTCAAATTAGTAGTTAATGTGAATTTTATTTTCATATCAATTGAGAAAATTTAGAATTCTGTAAAACTTTCAACAGCATTAACTTGTTAAACCGTAAAAGACAATTTAGTGACTACATACTAAAAGTCTAGAATATTAACATACGTAGTTAAGAAAAGTTCATGAGCTAATGTCCAAATTATCTCAGACATTCAACAAAGTTCTAATAACAATGTTTTGGCAGAAAAGAAAGGTTTTTCAGTCTCTGAAGAGCAAATGACTGTTCATATCATCTCTTGCATTGCCTGAGTCAGTAAATTGCCTAAATAATGTAAATTAAATAATGTTAAATTTTCTTCTCAAGTATGTCTTCTAGACTCATACTTTCAGGCTGTTAATAGTGAGTCAGAGGCTACCACTGAAAAACTAAAGAACTCTGGTAGGGATGATGTAAAAGACACATTATTACTCTTGCAGGTAGAGACCAAAATATGAAAAAATGTATTTGCTGACAAACAAGGCAACACACAGTAAGCAGAGGAAAGGTACAAAACAACGTAGGTTGAGGCAGAACCAATAGAACTTATTCATGATGCAATTTCAGAGTCTTGTAAAAGTCGTTTTTTCCCTTCCAATGTGATCAACTCACGGGTACCACAACCAGAACATGTAAATATACACAAATATACAAACACGCTCACACACACAGCACACCCCACACACATATAGACAAATATATGATTGGATTTGCAAGCTTTCCTCGATATGGAAGGCTTATAGATAAGAAGAATCAGACACCACTGTCATTCACACTGAGTGCCTGTATGAGTCAGGGTTCTCTAGAGGGACAGAACTCACAGGATGTATGTATATATGAAGGGGAGTTGATTATGGAGAATTGACTCAGCACAATCACAAGGTAAAGTCTCACGATAGGCAGTCTGCAAGTTGAGGAGCAAGGAATTCAGTAGTGCATCAGTTTGAGTTTCAAAACCTCAAAAGTAGGGAAGCCGACAGGGCAGCCTTCCGTCTGTGGCTGAAGGCCCAAGAGCCCCGAGAGACCTTGGCAAACCACAGTGCGAGTCCAAGAGTCAAAGCCGAAGAACTTGGAGTCTGATGTCTGAGGGCAGAAGCATCCAGCATGGGAGAAAGATGAAGACTGGAAGACTCAGCAAGCCTGCTTCTTCCACCTTCTTCTGCCTGCTTTTTCTAGCTATGCTGGCAGCGAGGGGATGGTGCCCACCCAGATTAAGGGAGGGTCTGCCTCTCCTAGTCCACTGACTCAAATGTTATTGTCCTCCAGCAATACCCTCACAGACACACCCAGAAACAAATACTTTGCATCCTTCAATCCAATCAAGTTGACACTTAATATTAACCATCACAGGGCCCAATAAAACAAATACTAAAGGTATGTGCATTAATAAACTATAAAAGAAACTTCTAGAGGTGATCTAGTCCATTGACTCACTTCCGCATGGAAAATATGAATGTTTGCAGCCAAAAAAAAATGTAGAGATTCTTTTTCATGATACACCTTCACCTTTGTATTTTCACTAGAAGAAGAGCCAGGGATCATGGAAGCTTTTCTTAAAATGAAAATGTTATATTATTTTGTTTGAATGTGGGTATGATAGAGTGAAAGAAAATGCAGTTTCAGAAACAATGTGATGATGGTGTTTCGGGTCTGCCTTCCTCGCCACTGTTAGATTTCGACTTGTCAGCAAAGGCAGACCGGGAGCTGCTGGAGCTTAGATTTCAGCTTTTTTTTTTTTTCTGGGAAACAGTTCAGTCCCACTCATCACCTATTTGGAAAGAACTAGGAAACACAACGTACCTGGCAGGAGTGGAAGAACAAGTGCCGAATCTTTCTTCCACTCTCCACCCCACTCTCCACTCCAATAGGAGAAAGCAGTTCAGCACTGACTGCATTCAAGTTTTCGTCTGTCCAGCCCAGGATAGGGTACAATGCTTTATCGTAAAAAATGTTACCTAAAGAAGGCACCTCCTGCTGTGGAGCTAAAGGCTGTGTTCTTAGGAAGGAAAGAGGAGGATTCACAGCAGGAAAGTCGCTCTGCGCGTGCAGTACTCATGGGTGCACACTCACAGGCATTTGAGAGAAAGGCCAAGTGCATTTCCAGATTTTTCTCTGCCAACATGTGGGAGGGAATGAGGATATACAGTGCCTCTGTGAGTGGATAAAAGGGAAGGCGATTACTCCAGTCTACATCAGTATCTCATGACCCACAAAGAGAGGAACTTCTTCTCACGGCTGACAAAATGAGTCTTCAGGGCATTGTAACTCTGGCTGTAACTGTGGTAATCGATGTTGAAGCCATCACCCCCGCATCACCCCGATTCATACCCACTGTTTTCTACAGAACCATAGAACTACTGAATCTTCCACAAAACGTCTTCTTCACCTCTTAAAATTTTCTTGGCTTCTCATTGCTCCAGCCTAAGTCTTAGAGCAACACAGTCTGTTCCACAACTAACTGACAAGTACAAAGAAAGGACTCATGACATCCCCGACTACAACAGCAACAGCATGAAAATCCTTTCCTCGTGCTCACCTTCCTCTTCTCTACCTCAAGGCCCTGAAGTGGCCAGACAGCCATTGAGGCATCTTTACTTTTCTCCTGAAACCCTGACTAGTACTCATAACCCCCCCACATTTCGCCCTTAAACTCAGCCCTTAGACTAACCCAACAATCCCCCAGTGTGGTTTGGGAACCCACAGGGAATCTGAAATTTCAAGCAGTCTGCAAAGACAAACCTATTTTCACAATATTACTAAGAGGCCATTTTCCTTTTCACTGTTAATCTCTCACAAATATGCAATGGAGTCTTCCAGAGCCTACCAGACACAGAATGTTAACAAAAGTTTGAATGCAGAAGCAGATATAAAAATCCAGCTGGTTTCCATGAAGCCAGATGTTACAGAGTTGCAAAAAAATTAAAACAAGCTACTGTTCTTACTGCATTTGTTTTTGTTTTGCAAAATAGTTATTTCCATAAAAATGTACTTTTATGTTAACATGTAATACGCTTATTGTTATTTTTAAATGATCTGTTTTGTAATTTTTTAATTAGTCTTAATTTTTGCAATAAATTTCAACAGACACAACCCACTTAAACGAAATCTCATTGAGATCCTCAACAGACTTTAAGAGTGTAAAGGTGTTCTGAGACCAAAATGTTTAAGAAGTGCTGGACTAGAATATATCACAGCCTCATTCTGCTACTTCCTTTGCTCTGCCAACAAATAAGGACCTGAGCTCATGATGTGGCCACAGGAATTCCCATGTTGTCTGTGTCTAAACCACTAAATGATTGGGCAAGGTCAGAGGTTGGGCTGACTCATGCTCCTTCTATCATTCGGGGTTTGTTGGAAGAAGCAGAACCACTAGGGGGGATTGTGACTGAGGATTTGTTGTCGAGATTGGAGCTCAAGCAACTGTAGGAGCTCATTAAATAGCCTATGTGAGGAGGCTACCTATTTTTGTCTGGGGCAGGAGCCTAAAGTCATCAGGACAGGCTGGCAGCAAGGAGAAGTGGACATAAAGTTGAGGAGCAAGGACACACTGAGAACTTCAGGACAAGCTGGAGCCCCAGAGAACGACGGGAACCTGTTTGAGCCTCCAACAGAGGAGGCCTGTGGCCTGCCACAGAAGCTACTCCTTCCTCGTGTAACTAAACAAGCACCTAGTGCAGGAGGCAAAGGCCCTGGAGGAGGAGATGCTCAGGACCAGAGTGGCTGCTGGCTCATCCCAAGGTGAGCCAGGAGCTGAGCACCACAGGCTTGGGCTGCAACAGAGCTTCACGCCCTTCACAGATCCTTCCATGTACAAATATAAGACCCAGACTTCACTTTTACCTCCAAACCTCACGAGAAACCTTTCTTGTGACGCATCCTAACTCGTAATTGTGCACAGAAGAAAACTGTGGCATGTGTGGTACCACCTAGCTCAATGGACACAGAACAGATTCACTCACTACCACTGGTTGATATGGGAGTCCTTTAACTCAGTGTCCAGATGTGCAAGCCCCCAGGAGTACACAGTGTTCAACAATCAAGTGAAATTCGTCTTGGACTCTTCATCATTTTCTGTTCCTTTTAAACCATCCGATACCTCCTCTTCCAGTATTTCTCACCGTAGTCAACCTAATGCATTAAAAACAAAGGCATCCAATGTGAGCACCCAATATCACCTGTATTATCTCCTAGTTCCACCATTTATCCAACCTCCTTATCTTACTCCCTGGCATATTTTAGAATCTTAATAAATATTATTAGCCATGGCAGCAGGCACCTGTAGTCCCAACTACTCAGGAGACTAAGGCGAGAGGATCAATTGAATACTTTTACCTCCAAATCTCAGGAGTTGGAGGTTACAGTGCACTATGAAGGCACCTATGAAGAGCCACTGCACTCTAGCCTGGGGAGCAGAGCAACCCCATCTCTAAATAAGTAAATGTATTGATTTAGTCGAATAACCAATCAATGACAGAGTGATTACCTGGATTCTCAGTGGTATCAATCCCTTAACCCAAGTCAATTCTTCCACTCACCTTCATTAAATCTTTCAACCCCTCTTTTATTTCTTTAAAAATATTAAGCATAATCATTTATATTATCTTCAATAATTGCATTAGCTGAAGTCCAATGGGTCTGATTCTGCTGTCTGTTTTTTTCTGCTGTCACTTACTGTGGCCTGCTTTTTTTTTTCAGTCGAGATAGAGTCTCACTCTGTCACCAGGCTGCAGTCCAGTGGCACGATCTTGGCTCACTGCAACCTCCGTCTCCTGGGTTCAAGTGATTCTCCTGCCTCAGTCTCCTGAGTAGCTGGGACTATAGGTGCATGCCACTATGCCCAGCTAATTTTTGTATTTTAGTAGGGACAAGGGTTTCACCATGTTGGCCAGGATGGTCTCGATTTCTTGATCTCGTGATCTGCCTGCCTTGGCTTCCCAAACTGCTGAGATTACAGGTATGAGCCACCACACCCAACCAGTAGCCTGCATTTTTTTTTTTTTTTTTTTTTTTTTAGGAAAAATGTTACTGTGACCTCATGTTTCTTGCAAATTTATCTTTGGAATTCGTTGAGGCCAGAGTTGGAAATAGGCTCTTCTACAGAGATTTCTGAATTTATTTCTGTCATACACCCAGAGGTATATCAATCTAAAAGAAATCAAGAGCAAATTGAGGTCAAGTGATGTGGCATGATTTGGAGCTGTCTAAACATGTAAGAGCTAGTTTATAGTTATGAGTTCATCAAGGCAGAATTCTTCACTTCTACTGAATATCAAGATTGAGACATAAAATTCCTGCTCACTGTTACACTGAGGTGGAGGGCCATGTGATATTAAAGTTGACTAGTGGCCCCTTTTTAGACTCTCCCTTGAGTGGACCCAAGGCTTTGGTTCCTGTCCCATGCCCCATGTCATAGCTCACTCCCATCTATGAGAGAAAAATCTCAGTCATCTGGGTTCAGCAATTGCAAAAGTTGACTTCATTGCTCTTACGATCTCTCTGGGTTCTCAATTTTCTTTTTGTTTTTGACTTCTGGGGCTCATGATTTCCCTGCTAGGACACACATTTTCTCTCATATTTTAGTCATTGATTTTAGTTGTTTTGAGTGGGATGATCAGTCAGGTTAACTAATAAGCAGTACTGCTACAAATGTAAGTTTTCATTCACTTTCTTTTAATAAACATTTTTAAACCTCTGTTATACGCAATACAATTTTAAGCACTGACATAGAAACATGAACATGATATATTATCTACCCCCAAGGAATTCAGAGAAGACTGAGAGGCATAAAACATAGATCAATAATACAATAATGAAAATACAATATCATATAATTGGTGCTCATAGAGAGACATAAGCATGGGAGGCTAAGGAAGTACAAAGGAGAGGGAACTTCACCCCTTTGCTTGGGAGAAAAGCACAAGAAAGCCACAGCAGTCCCCAAATGCCAATTATCACCAAGACGTAATACCATGAGCCTTTACTTCTCACTCATCCAACTATGGGTGGGCTGGGCTCAGCTCAACTTGGCTGGGTTTGACCAACTTTTGTTCTGAACTACAGGTTTTGTTTAGGTTTGACTGAGATGTCTGTCATTCTTCTGAGACCAGCAGCTGCATGTTTTGATGCCAGCACAAATCTCTCAAAGGAAAGAGTAGAAAGACATCACATCCCTTATTCCGAGGCTCCAAATCCACAGTCACTGTTTCCCACATTCAATTGGCCTCAGCAAGTCACGTGGCCACACTCAACATTTATGGGGTAGGAAGTGCACCCCTTGCAGGGCTGTGAGGACAGAGGGGAAGGTAGTGGAAAGGTGTGAATATTTGTCAAGGAACAGTCTAATCTAACACAGAAGAGTTCAAGAGCTTATGGGGGCCGTTCCCCCATGCTGTTCCCGTGATAGTGAGTGAGTTCTCATGAGATTTGATGGTTTAAAACTATGTGACAGTTTTCCCTCACTCACTCACTCTCTCTCCTGCCACCGTTGTAAAAAAGGTGCTTGCTTCTCCTTCACCTTCCGCCATGATTGTAAGTTTCCTGAGGCCTCCTCAGCCGTGCAGAACTGTGAGCCAGTTAAACCTCTTTCCTTCATAAGTTACCCAGTCTCAGGTAGTTCTTTATAACCATATGAAAATGGACTAATCCATGGATCAATCCAGGAATTAAGAAGGATCACATGCAAAATGGTCCTGAGCTGGGTTTATAAGGCCACAGTGGCAGCACTAGGCCTTCACATCATGCACAGGAGGGGGTAGGAGATGGCACTGGAGTAGACGGGGCTCAGGGAAGAATAGTCTGTGTCTTCATAAGCCTCACTCTGCATGCAGCAAGGAGCCACCAAAAGGTTCTGAGTCTTTTCACCACAAAAAATAAGTATGTGAGATAAGGCATGTGTTAATTAGCTCAGTTTAGCCATTCCACAATGTATGAATATTTCAAAACATCATGTTGTACACAATAATATATACAACTTTTATTTGTCAAGAAAAATCAATTTAAAAAAATACATAAAAATTAAATTCAATTTTTTAAAAGGTGTTAAGCCAGAACATTATAATCAGTCTGCATTTTATTGAGCTCATGCTGAAATCTCATTAGATAAGAAAGGGGAACTGGTTTAGTTGTATGATTAAATGACCCAGAAAAAAATAATGACAAGAGGCTGAATGGGTTATAGCAGTAAAATTAATAAACTAATGCTGGATTCAGGAGCTATTTAGGGATAGATTAATAAGCTAATAAAAGTAAAGTGCTTAGCAGTGTCTGATGCAATATAAGTTCTCACTAAATATTAGAAGCTACTATTAACAGTAGCAACAGAACCTGATAATTTTGTGAGGAGTGGGAGTGGGAAGATAAGAATAAGGTAGAAATATAAGATGACTTTCAAGAGTCTAATTTAAATAACCAGATGAAATACGTTTTTTCAGAGGAGGAAGAATAAGCTTGTAAATAGAAAAATGACAAATTCAGTGGGAGATACATTGGCAACACAAAAGAAAAATTTCAAAAGTTACCAGAGAAATTTCAGAGGAGCAAGAATCAGACTGACAGCTGACTTTTCAACGAGAGCAATGGAAGTGAGACAAAGACAATGCAATGCCACCTTCAAGTTGCTAAGGAATCCCAATACCTGTCACTCTAGATTTCTATATCCAGCAAAGTGATACCACAAGAATGCAGGTGAAATAAGGAGGAGGAGACAGATCCAATTATATTCACACCTGCATTTTAAATAGCCCCAAACCAAAGGAATGAATCATTAAATTATGGTTTATGCATATAATAGAACACTATACAGCTGTGGTTCTTAAAGTGGGGTGCCCCTAACAACAGTATCAATATCACCTGAAAACTTGTTAGAACACAAATTCTTGGGCTCTGTCCCAAACCTACTAATTCAGAATCTCTGGCTGGGGGCCAGCAATCTGTGATTTAACAAGTCCTCCAGGGGACTCTGACACACCTTGAAGTTTGAAGACACCTGCTCCATAGTAATGAACATGAACAAACTACAAGTTCATGCAACAATACAGGTAAGTACTCAAAGTGTAATATTGCAAGAAAGAAGCCAGAGTCACAAGAATTCAAATTGTATATTTCACCTATACAAAAAATTGTTTTAAAAAAAAAGATAGAACTAAATTGTTTAGGGATACAGAATCGAGAGGAAAACTATTAAGCATAAAAGGAAGTGGTTTAACATTATCTCTGATAATCTCTGAGTGTTAATTAGTGATTTTCTCTAGGGGAGAGAATAAGGTGTTATTATTAGGAAAAAAACATTTAGGAGCCCTCTGGTTGTTGAAAATGTTCTATTTCTTGACCCAGAAAATTATATACCTTTTCACTTTATAATTTATAATACATATAAACAACATATTTTCTATGCACTTCTTTGTACATGTATATTTCACTATATATTATAGATACCACATATTGTATAATATATAACTTATAATTATATGATGCATTATATTTAAATAGAAAAAAGCAAACAGGAATATTGGTAACAAGTAGAGTCAAATCCAGTAAAATTTATCTGAAAGAGAGAATCTGGAAAGGACCACAGCCCTGGGAAATAGAATTTAAAAATGCATTAAACTGAGTTATATTTGAGAGATGTGTATCTGTTTTATTCCTGCTGTGCCCTAGTGCCTAGGAGCCAGTTTGGCTTACAGTAGGCACTCAATAAATATTTGTTGAGTGAATAACTGAACGCATGGAAGTAGATGTCAGGCAACCAGCAGGAAGTGAAGCAGAGTTTCCCTCTGGAAAATAGAGATGGAAGGTATTCAAGGAAAAGGAGAAAACCAAGATGCTATAGGCACTGTGAGAGGAAAGAGTTTAGGAAGCAACTGAATGGCCCCCTGGGGAAAGACATCAATCATGACTCTAACGTGCAAGTGAGGTCATCTGTCCCCTAGCCTGACAGTCCCCAACCTTCTTGGCACCATGGACCAGTTTTGTGGAAGACAATTTTTTTCCACAGACGGGGACGGGGGTATGGTTATGGATGATTCAAGCATATTACATGTATTGTGCATTTTATTTCTATTATTATTATGTGATAATATATAATGAAATAATAAAACAACTCACCATGATGTAGAATCAATAGGAGCCTTGAGCTTGTTTTCCTGCAACTAGATGGTCCTATCTGGGGGTGATGGGAGACAGTGACAGATCATCAGGCATTAGATTCTCACAAGGAGTGTGCAGCCTAGATCCCTCCCATGCACAGTTCACAACAGGGTTCGCACTGCTGTGAGAATCTAGCGCTGACACTGATCTGACAGGAGGCGGAGCTCAGGTGGTAATGCGAACGATGGGGAGTGGCTGTCAATACACATGAAACTTTGCTGGCTCACCTGCCACTCACCTCCTCCTGTGCAGCCCAGTTCCCAACAGGCCACAAACACGTACTGGTCTGTGGCTCAGGCACTGGGGACCTTTGCTCTAACCACAGGCTCAGAGAAGCAGGAAAACATTTCATATCCCCTCATCAATGCAGTGAGAATTCTGAGAACCTCCATACCTCCTGGAGAGGGGCAGTGCATCTTGCAAGCAGGATTTTGCAGTCATGGAGAACAACTAGAAAGAGAGGGAACAAGGACAACTAGGAAGAATACATACACTGAGCCCCCGAAATGGCATCAGATGAATTTGGGGAAACTCCATTACTTAAAGAATAAATGGAGAAAGTTGAGCATGAAAAGCCCCTGTCTCTCATATTGTATCAGGGTGTCTTTAACTGTTCACTTCCCCTGGTCTGACGCTTGCAACGACAGTCTTTATGCCCAGGCGGCAATCCTGCCCAGCATGGACTCACTCATCGTCTTTAGCCCTAGCCCCGTCTCTTTCCTTTCTCATCACAGAACTCTGAGAACACCCTGAGAATTTGTAGGTTCCCCTTTCCTTCAATTCCTCATACTCTTTTGGGAACACATTTAATAAGATCCCACAAAGACTCTTGCTCTCTGAAATCCCAAGAACACTTCCTCTCTGGCACAATGACTTTGACGTATGGAACCACTTTATTTCCTTGGACTTGGCCAGCTTTTCAGAACATGTAGACAACGGCCTCCTCATTCTCTCAGTGCCTCCTCATGGTCAAGTCATTTGCTCAAGCCAGCACAGACCCTGTTGACTTTTCTCTTCGTATATGACATTGATTCTAACTCATTGAGTTATGCCCAAGGAACCCAGCTCTCTCCTTTAAGTAGAAAACAAGCAGCTCTGTGTGTTGAGCTCAAGTTACTTCTCTGCAGAATTCTACCCACAAATCATTTTGAAACCTCATTCACCTCAAAATGAACAAAGCAACAAAGAGCAGATCAGGGTCTTTCCCAACACTCTTCCACAGCAGGTTTTGTTTTCCATCGAGTTGAGCTAATCTCACACATCTTCAGCATACCTGTCCTGTGGTCTATGAGGACTGGCAGAGACTTTCCGGATACATGGATTTTTGTCTAATGGGGCTGTGTGACCTCAGTCAAGGGAGAGAGATAGGACCTACTTTACAGTGTCTCATTATGAGAACATAAGAGGGTGACTTCTTAGGATTCTCTTCCCGCTTTGAAAGGTTCTGCTGGCATTTAGATTTATAGTTCACCTTCTTTGGGGAATTTTGTTAGTCCAATATCCTTTCCTAGACAGGCTGCAGTGTTCCTATCTGAGCCAATAAGTGGAACTTTGGGGGCTCGTTAGGGGGTATTTAAAACAAAAGAGAAAAGAAATATTAATCCCAAATATTCCCACTCGACAACCCACGGCAGGCAGACACAGAGCGCTTCAAGTCTCGCTTGACAGTCAGTGCAGGGCTCACGCTGCGCTTTTCTCCAGGTGAGAAGTCACGTGTTGATATCCAGTGTGTGTGTCCTAAATTGTGAACTCATCATGCATAGTCCAGGCACAGGCATTGCTGTGATTCTCTTTGTCACACGGCAATCATGGGGCCACACAAACGTAAGTGCTTCTCAGGCTGGGCATGGTGGCGTGCACCTAGTCCCAGCTACTCTGGAGGCTGCGTTGGGAGGATAGCCTGAGCCCAGGAGTTCAAGACTGCACTGAGCTGTGGTGGCACCACTGCACTCCAGCCTGTTGCGAGACAGCGAGAACCAGTCTCTAAACGAAAAACAAATTTTAAAAAGTAAATGCTTCGAAGGGGGCAGTGAAGGGAGGTGAAGGAGGTCTGGAGGGAAAGCAGTGTGTCCTGCATCCCAGAAAGTGGGCGGCAGACCAACACTAAGCTCTCTGCTGCTGTTGCCCACATCCCCTCCTTCTTACCCAGACCTTCCCGCCCTTCCGTCCCAACTTTAACATTCTGCAAGCCCCTTGAGGGGCTTCACTTTTAAGACTACCTCCCATGATGTAAGATCCGAGAATTCTCAGCATTCATTGGCCCAGAAGAGCCCAGGCCACGAAGTGGAGAGAGAGAGAGGGGGAGAGAGGGGGGAGGGGGGTAGAGGGGGGAGAGAGAGGGGGGAGAGAGGGGAAGAGATGGATAGTTCAGTCTGTGGTCGGGGGAGCGCTTATGTCTGCGTGTTCTTCTTTCTTCGCTCTCTCCTCTCTTCTCGCTCTCTCTCTCTCTCTCTCGCTCTCTCTCTCTCTCTCGCCGATCTCGCCGACCGCCTTAGATGATTTCTGGTTTCCATCCAGAAGTCCATCACCAGATATAAATCAGACACCCAACAGCATGCTACTGTCCGAGTTTTTTACGGGCCTTAAGTGATCACTTTGGAAAAGCCATCTAAATATGCTCACATTTTAACCTGCATGAGCCTATGTTGAAAGCTACCCACGTAATGCAACGCAGTCACATGCTGCCTCTTGCATCACAACTATGTCACTCATATATTTCCATGCCCAGGGTAACTGTCCCAAGAGTAGCAAAAGACCTTTGAAGTTCTAAAGAAAACCAAAATTGCCTGAACCTGTTTATGTTTGGATCGGCCCCAGCAAAGAAAAGCTTTCACCTTTTCTGTTATTATCACCTCCAGGGATGTTGCATCCAAAAATACTTTCCGAGGGTTCTGGGAGTCCCTGCTAGGGCACCTGATGATAACATCCTAGTGGACACAAACTCCAATGGGGAAGAACATTGCGGCGATTCCCGGAGGCTGATACCAGGCATTTCATGCCATTTAAAATCTCTTGGCGAATTCATCTAATTGCAAGGCATTCTCCTTCCTTGCCCATTCAGTAGTATCTCAGCCTGCAAACACAGCCTACTGAAATCACTAGAGTGTTTTAACGTGCTTTGTGGAGCTGCAGAATTTCCCAGTGGGTCAGTAACTGGTGTATATTGCTTTACATTTTAACAGTCTCTCTACAAATTCAGAATCAGAAATCAAACGTATTCATCCTGCGGTGATTTGCTTATTGCCTATGAATGGCACTTAAACAAGAGCAACAATGCACTTTCACTGAAACGGGATTGATTTCAGCGTTCTGGCAAGCGCTTGGAAAAACCCCCTGCTTCATTCCCAGTGCATAAATCTCAGTCCTGCACTCTCCCGTTTTCCATGAAATGAGAAGGGAAGAGGGGAGGAGCTGAGCTTCATTAACAGGTGTCTGGATTTGGAAGGGGCAATCGGGTTGCATTCTTTCATCCTCCCTTTTCCTCACTCAGTTCAAGGTGTAATCAGGGGGGAAAGTTGCTCTAAAACGCAAACGGAGTGCCCGATAGAAGGGGCTGCTGTGAGGAGATCTCCACGAGAAACACGGCTTCTGCTAAATGGTCAGCAGAACCCCGGTATTGCATCACGGTTCCTTTGAAAGATTCAAGACACACAGAACCAGTATGTCTTCTTTAGAATAGAATTCATTCAATGAAATTGTTTGGCGTTAAATCAAGAGTGGCTTTAAAGCAAGACTGGATGGCCCCAGATGGAGCTGCTTAACACAACAAGGCATGTAATAAATGAGGCTAGGAACGACTGATCCCGGCAGTGCTCCTACCAGCCAGTCACTGGGTGTTTTGGAGGAGCATTTCTTTATTAGCAACCCCATCAAGCTTATAAAGTTGGCCGGCAACTTTCGCCACTCTCTTTCTAAAAATCGTGTCAGTTTCCTTTGGAGGCAAAGCTGAAGTTTCAGGAAACATGCGTTTGGACTGAGAGTCTCTTCCACGGTCTGATGGCACATACCTCAGTGGCATGTCATCTTCTTTCTTCTCTTCTCTCCCCCTCCTCTGGTTAAGCTTATCCACTATTTCACACTACATTTATGAAAGAGGTACTGGATCACTTTGACTTTCTTCCCTCTAGGAAACCCTTGTTCAGGC
>NW_022143187.1:0-25969 GCF_007565055.1 Rhinopithecus roxellana | reverse complement strand
TTTGTCCATTTCAGTTAGTTGCAGACATCACAACACTTTATCTATAAACAGTTTTTTATCTATCATTATGTAGAGTTCAATGTTTTATAGTTCATTTTTATGTAGACTTTACACACCATGAAATGCACAAATCTTAAGAGTACCCAGTGATGAGCTTTGAGACACGTGTACGCCTTTGCATCCCAAACAGCCATCCAGATGTACATTACCATTGCTGCAGAAAGTTCTTTCAGCTCCCTTCCAAGCCCATCCTACCGTCTCCAGGGGCAACCGCTATTCTGACATCTTCATAATAGATTAGTCTGCCTATTCCTAGAATTTCATATAAATCAGATCACTTGGTGCATATGGAGGGCTTCTTCCATTCCATGCAGTATCTTTGAGATTCTCTCATGTTACTCTGTGAATCAATAGTCCTTTCCTTTTCGTTGCAGAGTAAGTTTCTCATGTATGAATATACCACTATCTATTTCCTCGGAGGATTTCAGCTTTTAGCTCGTGTGACTGAAGCTGGTATGCACAGTCTATGTGCAAACCTTCATGCAGATGTATGTTTTGATTGTTCTCGAGTAACTACCTGTGAGTAGAATAGGTTGGTGGTATGACTAGGCTTTGTATTCCCACCCAAATCTCATCTTGTAATCGCAAAAATCCCCATGTGTCAAGGGAGATACCAGATGGAGGTAATTGAATCATGGGGGCAGTTTCCCCATGTTGTTCTTGTGATAGTGAGTAAGTTCTCATGAGATCCGATGGTTTTGTAATGGGCTCTTTCCCCTTCGCTCGGCACTTCCTCCTGCCGCCTTGTGAAGAAGGTGCCTGCTTCCCCTTTGCCTTCCTCCATGATTGTAAGTTTCTTGAGGCCTCCCCAGCGATGCTGAACTATGAGTCAATTAAACCTCTTTCCTTCATAAATTGCCCAGTCTTGGGCAGTTCTTTATAGCAGTATGAAAATGGACGAATACAGCTGAGTATATGCTTAACTTTACAAGAAACTGTCAGACTTCATGCTATCAAAGCCTGAGAATTCCAGTTGCTCCAAGTGCTTGCCAACATTTTAGCTGTTTAATTGCAGCCATTATGGTGGGTGGGTAGTGGTATTGCATTGTGGGGGACAAGCCTATTTTAATCATACGAGGCCAGTGGAGAGCAGTCAGCACCAGTGAGGCTAAGCCTTGACTAAGGTCAGAGGAAAGGCTGTCACGTTCCACTTTTGACATGAGTTGACCAGGAAATGCACTCCTGGGGGTCACAGAACCTGGGGCTGGATTATCTCCCAACAGCTTCCAGGCTGTGTTGTGGTTTTTTTCATCCCAGGCTTTTTTGTGGGGCTTTTTCTGAATAATTTGCATATAAATCGAGCTGCACACTGGGTAACTCCTTGAAGAGCTGGAGAAAGTCATGCACAGTATTTGGATCCTCAGCTCCCATCAGGGAAGGCCGAGGAACTCATTTGGTGTCACTCACTTGAATAAAGAAAAGACAATAATTTGGTGTCCACGTCCAACCAGCTGGGACATCTCAGTGTTTCTCTTCCCTAGGGAGCAGATTGCAATTCCAGGTGAGGAGGATTAAGGGGTAAACAAGATAAGCTTGGATTAGAATAAAGTAGACAATTATCACTGTATCAGTCTGGACTGACAGGAACCTCACAGAAGTGACTGGAAAGAATTGAAGGAAGGGGCATTTTCAGAGGGTGTGTGGGGGTGTGGGAGGATGGGGAAGCACCCAGGGATTCAGAAAAATGGGAAGCCATTAACAACCCAAGGCCTGGAGGGGCAGGGAGCTGGTGCTGGGCCCCAATACAGCAATAGCAGTGAGGGAAGCCTCCCAGGGACCGGAAGCTTTGTCCATGGAGAAATAGAGGCACCCAGCACTGCTCAGCAGCAGTCCAAGAGCAGGGAAGGAGAGGCAGCAAACACCCACCCTTTCTGTCCTCCTCTGATCCTGTCAATGCCTTTCAGTGGCCAAACCCAACCCCAGATCTAGTGGGAAGAGAGGATCTGGTGATGTGACCCATAGAAGCCTGCCGCCTTGGGGAGGTGGGGGAAGAAAATGGCAGAGGATGAATCTGCAGAGGCAGAAGGTGGGGAAGCAGCAGAGTCCCAGAACTCATTTAACTCATAATAGCTGTTGTTTGAATGTAGGAGGGAGAAATGAAAAATGCTATTTCAAACAAGAATCACTGCAGCTGTTTTAGCATTGTTAGCTCATGAAACGCTTCATCAATTTTGAGACACAAACACAATTACAACTTGTATTGTTGAAAACTAATTTCTTAATGGTACACCTGCCTTATTATTAGTTTGTCTAGAATCTTCTCTCCAAAGCCCACCCCTTCCGTGTCTTGCCCAAGAATTTCAGGGGCCTGCAGGGTTCAGGTGAGGTCTTGGGGATCCACCCCCAGGATGTGATGTCAGAGGTTCCCTCCTGCTGTCGCACCTTGCAGCCACACAGTGTCACTGTTGAAAGCTGGTTCTGCGCAGTCCAGTGGCCACTTGGCTGATGCTGGGGGGATGACTGTGCTAGCCCAGGTCCCTGGCAAATCTGCACAATGATACATTGTTAGACCGTTCTTGCCTTGCTATAAAGAAATACCTGAGAGTGGGTAATTTATAAAGAAAGAGGGATTAATTGGCCAACAGTTATGCAAGCCATACAGGAAGCATGGCTCTGGCATCTGCTTCTAGGAAGGCCTCAGGAAGCTTCCAAACATGGTGGAAGGCAGAGGGAGCAGGCACATCACTTGGTAAAATCAGGAGTGAGAGTCAAGGGGAGGTGCCACATAGTTTCAAATGACCAGATCTCATGTGAACTCAGATCGAGAGCACACTGATCATGGAGGCACTCATGAGGAATCCACCCCCATGATCCAATACCTCCCACCAGGCCCCACCTCCAGCACTGGGGATCACATCTCACCATGAGATTTGGAGGGGACATCCAAACTACATCACTCCTGACTGGTGCTAATATTAATGTTCACTTTACTTTCCATGTTCACTGCGTTTGTCAGCTCTGACTGCCATAACAAAATACCATAGACTGGGTGGCTTAAACAACAGTTTTGGAGGCTGGATGTCTAACATCAGGATATCAGCAGGGTTGGTTTCTGCTGAAGGCTCTCTTCCTGGCTTGTGCACAGCTGCCTTCTCTCCATGTCCTCACAGGGTCTTTCCTCAGTGCATGGAGCATGCAAGCTCTCAGAGGCCTTTCTTTATGTAAGGACATCAGTCCTATCAGATTAGGGCCCCACCCTTATGACCTCATTTATCCTTAATCACTTCCCTAAAGACCCTGTCTCTGAAACAGCCAGATTGGAGTTAGAGCTTAAATATAGGGAATTGAGGGGGGACACAGTTCACCCATAACCCTCACCCATTATTCTCCAAGACATCACACTGTGCAAAAGGAGGAACCACATGTTTCCCAACAAAATTGTCAGGGCTTTGTGCTAAGTAAGAGTCACAGGTCTGCAAGTGTGACCTGCTTTGCACTCCAGAGGAATCCCCCTCTCTGGGTCATTCAATACTTTCATATGATTTTTAAAAGTCTGCCTCCTCCCCAGCAACAAAGTGGCAGTGTAAGGATCCTGCTTTAGAAGACTACAGCATTTTCAATGCTCCACTCTCAGGACATAGGTGCTTGCCCACACTACGTTTTCAGAATTAAGTGATTCTGACATGGCAAAGTAAGTCAGCCTCCAGAGGGCCTGTGACTACTACACCTAGGCAGGGGAGAGGCTGGTGCAAGTTGGATAACAATCTCAATGACTCTCCAAGTTAATCTCTGTCCAGCAAAAGGACTCAGAGGGGGCAAAAGCCATAACAGAGAAGATGGGTTTAGGAAACTATTTTGATAGATTTAGGAAATTACTTTAATAGCTGTTTGAGTACAAAAAGTAAATCAGTACTTCACTCCAACCCTGCACCATCTCCGTACTTCTGCGATCTTAAGTTTTCACCCAGTCCTCTGAAATATTTCCTGGAGATAAGTCAGTTATGATACTAAATGTCCACAGGAAGCTCAGTTCACTGGAAAGTCCTTGATTTTGATATTTGGAAGCCAACTCTAAAAGTCTGAGGTGTTCAGTTAAATACTTCTGCTCAGGTGTTTTGTTTTCAGAATTATTTTAAACAAAAGGAATCAAGGTCCTTTTTACAATTTATTTAGAATAAATGACAACCCAAAAAATGTGCACAGTCTTTCCTAATGGACTCTCCCAAGAAGAAGCCAGAATGACGTCCCTCCTTCCTGCTTTTCCTCAGAATGTGTTTCCAAACAGGTTTGAGGAAGGAAGCAGATACCAAACAGAAAGAGAGATATTTAAATAATTATTTTATGAACTTTTAATCACATCACTTTTTTACTCATTCAATGCATTTTTAGCACATATATGCTTGGCATTCCATAATCCAAAATGGTATTTGCAAATGCTGGATGAATTTTTCTGCAGACAATGATGCAACCACATCTCAAGTCAGTTCATCTAAAGTCAAACTCATCTCCCTCAACTCTTGGCCTGAAATTTCCTTAAATGGAATCAGCATCATCTTGGTCACCCACACATGAAAATTCTAAAAATCACTTTGACCACTCCTGTCTTCCGTCTCTGATACTCAATTAACCCCCAAGCCCTGCTTCTTTTTTTCTTTGTAGTAACCTCTAAGAACTTTCCATTTTTGTGACCTATCTATCTATCAGGCTATGTCCTTCTAAAGTATCCAAGACTCCTCATTTGTAAGGTCAGAAAACTTAAACATGAGGGAAATTGTTGGCCCTTGTAACTAAAAAGTCAAGGGCTACATAGAATGGCTGGGTACATGGGTTCAAACACTACCATCAGGAATCCGTCTCTCTCTATCTCTTGTCTCTGGCTTCCTTCATGTTAGTTTCATTCTTAAGCAAGAGGGATGTCAGCAGATTCAGTTCCATGATCTATTGTGTCAGCAACACAATGGAAAGAGACATTGTTTCACCTACTAATGCAAACTAAAGTCTTGGGACTGAGTCTTTTTGGCTCAATATGGGTGGTTTGTCCACCTCTGAACCAGTCAATGCAAACAGATGGAATGGGATTTACTGATTGGTGAGGCCACATGCCACTTCCCAAGCCAACTATTCCAGCCCACTCTGCCTGGGAGTAGGAGAGAGATGATTCTACAAGAAAAATGTGAATTGAATTCTGTGAAAAATAGAAGACAAAATGGATGTGGTTAAAGCCAAAACAAGTGTCCATATGACCCCAACATACACCAGCAGTTGATGGAGTAGCAAAGCATAGATTCCTTCAGAAACACAGTCCGCTGACATAAGTGATTTGCAGCCCCAAAATCAGAGCTCATCTCTGTTCAATAAGCTTTTTCCTCCCCTTTCAGTGGAGGGTGTTTCACCCTTGCTCCATGCTCTTCTAGTCTTACTGTCCCATCTCTTCTACCTCAGGCAGCATTTCAGCTGTTACTTCACAGAGAGATGAGAAACTGTTGTAGAGAAACAGATTCTCTGGCTGCCCACTTGTATCCACAGCCATTCTAACTCTCCCCTCTCGTCACAGTGGAGGAGGCAGCCTCCCTCCTGTCTTAAAACCATACCTGTTTTCCTCTGAATCACCATTACTCTTGTCTTATCAATTTTCTTTCTTTTTCTTTCTTTTTTTTTGAAACCGAGTCTCAGTGTCAACCATGCTGGAGTCCAGTGGCATGAGCTAGGCTCACTGCAACCTCTACCTCCCAGATTCAAGCGATTCTCGTGCCTCAGCCACCCAAGTAGCTGGGATTACGGGCACGTACCACCTTGGCTGGCTAATTTATTTTGTAGTTTTTAGTAGAGACAGGGTTTTGCCATGTTGGGCAGGCTGGTCTCAAACTCCTGGCCTCAAGTGATCTGCCCACCTCAGCCTCCCAAAGTGCTGAGATTACAGGTGTGAGTGCCCGTGTCTGGCCAGTTTTCTCTTTTCTATTACGCATATGTCTTTTGTCTTTCTTCATGCGTTTCTTCCCCCGTTATGAACATGTTCACATTTCCTCCATGTTAAGGGAAAAAACAGATTGACTTTCTATGTAAGGTGTCCCTCCAGCCACTGCCTGGTTTCAGGTTTTCACAGCTCATCCACATGAATGCATCACTTGCACTCATGTGGTTCCTTGTAATCCACACCCACTCTCAGCCTCAACCTAGTGCACTCAATGTATCACTGAATTAAAATTGCACTTCCCAGGGTAACAAAACCAAATACTTGCTGTTAAAACCAAGAAATACATTGTCTATCCTCATCTACTTGAAGTGTCAGCTGCATTTGAAACTGTTGATGATATAGTTTGGCTCTGTATCCCCACCCAAATCTCATTTGGAATTGTAATCCCAGCATGTCAGAGGAGGGACCTAGTGGGAAGTGATTGGATAATGGGGGTGGTTTCTCCCATGCGTTCTCATGATAGTGCAGGAGTTTTCATGAGACCTGATGGTTTAAAAGTGGCCATTTCCCCTGCTCCCTCTCTCCTACCGCCTTGTGAAGAAGGCACTTGCTTCTCCTTCACCTTCTGCCATGACCGTAAGTTTCCTAAGACCTCCCCAGCCATGTGAAACTGTGAGTCAATTAAACCTCTTTTGTTTATAAATTACCCAGTGTCAGGCAATATCTTTATAGCAGTGTGGAAATGGACTCATACCTTTGATCACTGCCTCTTCTCGAAAGACTCTTTTTTCTGAAATTCCCCAATGCGCTCTTCCAGTGTTTCTCCTAACTTTCTTCATGTGGCTGCTCTTCTTCTGGCAACACTTGAAGACAGATATCCTTTGGGCTTCCATCCTCTGCCTCTTCATTTCTCAGGATGCCACTCCTCTTGAGGGATTTTGTACATTTGCATAGATTAAATTAATGCCTGGATTATATACTTCTATGCCAACAGACGATTCCCTAATAAGAAATTCCAAACCACTTCTATGTTCTGAGCTCCAATTGTCTGTGCCACATACCAGCTGAGTATCACACAGATAACTTAAACTCAAGATATCTAAAAGCAAATGTATTTTTTTCTCAAAAACCTGCTCATGCACCTGTGTTTTCTATTTCAGGAACAAGGAGTCCTTCTTGATTTCTCTCTCTTCTTCATTTTGCCTCCTCTCCCCTGCAAATTATGCACATGTGTGTGCAAACACAGAGTCAGTCACTAGGTCTAATGTACATATGTATTCAGTTTCTTTATGCATCTTAGAGCAGTCCTCTCCTCTCCATCTTTATCACCATTCTTCAAAGCCCTGCCACCGTCATCTCTCACTTCGGTTTCTACAACTCCCTATGTAACTTTTTGGTCTCTGAATGGTACCCTTCCCAAACCACTCTCCATGTGGTAATCTTTCTCTAAAATATAAACCTCACCTACCCCTCTGTCAGCATCAGGTGCTTCATGATGTTGCCCTGCTTTATCTCATGTCTCATCTCATCTCCACCCCTCTGACAAATTCTATTTTTCCATGCAAACTGAACAATACCTCCATCAGCGCGCCATGCTAAAACATTCACTCCCCTAATAGGGCTTTCACTCCCTGATAGATAATATCAAGCATTCTAGCAAGTGGATTGACAGCTGCAAAGGAAAAAGCAATGAAATTATATATGTCATAAATTTGAAAGATAAGATTAATTATGATTATCAAAGAAGCCACATTATGTTCTTAATAATCATTACTATTTTAAAGTTACGTAGGCATTACAAAGACCAGATGGTCTCTGGTTTTATTTTCAGCCAGCATTCAGTTATCAGGCTAAAATTATTATCAGCTAATGGAATTTTATATAATTTGTGTGTTTCATTTGCATTTGTAAAGTTTGCAGTGTCTGTTGCTTCCATTGCATTTGTATCGTATTTTCAATTCATAAAAATAGATAAATGGCTTAACACAGGTTAACTGAAGTGAAAAACTGAGTAACTAAGGTAGTAATGTCAGTTTTATGTCCATAATGATGACACGAACATAAAGAGTGGACCGATCTCAAGTGTAAATAGGAATATACTGAGGCAGGTGTATCTGCAAGTATGATGATCAAGCATTGAAAATAATAGGGTGTGCTCTAGTTTGAATGTGTGCCCCAGAGTTTATGAGTTAGAGACTTGATAGCCAATGCACCAGTGTTGAGAGGTGGGACCTTTAAGAGGCGATTAGGTCATGAGGGCCCTGTCCTTAAGAGTGGACTAATGCCATTACCTCCAGAGTGGGTTAATTATCTCGGGAGTGGTTAATTATCTTGGGAATAGGCTACTTACGATGGGAGTGGGTGAGTTATCTCGAGGGTGGGTTAGTTATCACAGAAGTGGGATAATTATCTCTGGAGTGGGCTAGTTATTTTAGGAGTGGGCTAGTTATTGGAGAAGTTGATTAATTATGGTAGGGGTGGGTTCATTATCTCAAGAGTGGGTTGATTATCGTGGGAGTGAATGAGTTATCTCAGGAGTGGGCTAGTTATCACAGGAGTGGGTTAGTTGTTTGGGGAGTGCGTTAGTGATCTCAGGAGTGGGTCATTTATCTCAGGAGTAACTTAGTATCTCAAAAGTGGCTTATCACAAAGGTGGGTTAGTTATCTTGAGAGTGAGTTATCATGGGAGTGAGTTTGTTATCTTGGAAGTGGGCTAGTTATATGAGAGTGATTTGATTATTTGGGGAGTGGGTTATCACAGGTGTGTGATAGCTGTCTCAGGAGTGTGCTGTTATCTCGGGAGTGGATTCGGTATCACAGGAGTGAGTTATGATGCAAGTGGACTGGCTACTTTCGGGAGTGGATTCATTCCATTGGGAGTGTGTTAGTTATCTGGGGAGGAGATTGGATACCACAGAAGTGGGTTAGTTATGTTGGGAGTGGGATAGCTATCTTGGGAGTGGGTTGATTATATTGGGAATTGGCTAGTTATCATGGGAGTAGGTTAGTTATCTCAGGAGTGAGTTAGTTCTCATGAGAGTGGGTTGGTTATCTTGAGAGTAGTTTATTATATTGGGAGTGTGTTATTTATCTTGGGAGTGAAGTGGGTTGATTATCATGGGAGTATGCTCATTTTAGGAAGCGGGTTGGGTATCACAGGAGTGGGTTATTTACTTCAGGAGAGGGTTATCATGGGAGTGGTTTGGTTATTTTGGGAGTGGGTTAGTTATCTTGGGGGTGAGTTAGTGATCATGGGAATGGGTTGGTTATCTTGGGAATGGGTTGGTTTATATTGGGAGTGTGTTGTTTCTCTTTGGAGTGAGTCGGTTATTGTGGGAGTATGTTCATTATATTGGGAGTGGGTTGGATATGGAAGTGGATTAGTTATCTCAGAAGTGGGTCAGCTGTCATGGGAGTGGTTTGGTTATTTTGGGAGTTGGTTATCACAGGAGTGGGCTAGTTATCTTGGGGATGGATTAGTTATTGGTTATCACAGGAGTGGGCTAGTTATCTTGGGGATGGATTAGTTATCATGAGAGTGGGTTGATTATCTTGGGAGTGGATTCATTATATTGGGAGTATGTTAGTTATCTTGGGAGTGGGTTGGTTATTGGGGGAGTGGATTCATTATATTGGGAGTGTGTTGGGTATCACGGGAGTGGGTTAGTTATCTCAGCAGTAGTGTGATTATTTGGGGAGTGGGTTATCACAGGCATGTACATGTGTTAGCTATCTTGGGAGTGGGTTGATTATCATGGGAGTGGGCTCCTGATAAAAGGATACATCCATCCCCTCCTGTCTCTTACTCTCCCACCTGCTCTTGGCCTTTGGCCGTCTGCCCCCTGCTGTAGGAAGATGCAGCATGAAGGCCCTTGCCAGATGACAGCACTTTAGTATTGGACTTCCCAGCCTCAAGAACTGTGAGACATAAATGTCTTTTCTTTATAAATTACCCTATCTGTAGCCTTCAGTTATAGCAACACAAAATGCCTAAGCCAGAGTGAGTAGGAAGAATGATAATGACTCTCTGAAAACTGGATTTTATTAAACCAGCATAAAGTCATGACAAGGCTCACAACATTTCAAAAAAAGTACCTCTCTAGTAAGCAAAAATAATGCTTTTTATACAAAACTAACATTGTGGTTAAAGGTAAAGAAAATAAAATCACTCTATAATCACCATCAAAGATGCATGTACTCCTTGTAGCATAAAATGAGTACAGATCACACCAGCCCGGAGAAGCTTGGAAAGTAAGGTGCAAATTGAATGCCAGAGATGCTTGCAGAGAAAGTGCAATATGGTATTAGTGAGTTCCTTTATCAGATGGCATTCTGTGTAGGGAACCAATTACTGGCATCTGTGCATTCTTGCAAACGTTTTGTTTTACAAATGTAAGGAATCATTGATGTGTGTGCTTTACACAAAGCATCCCTCGTCTGTGCGCTGTACGTCTATGAAAGAGAAATTCTGGCTGACTTCACGTTCTGTTCTGTATTTTGTGGTCAACAATATGGTTCCTGATCTTGATCCTGTAATGCCAGAAAAGTGTAAACATGATCCAAAACGTACTGAGAATGTGTCTTTTCAGTGGCATGCACAGAGAAATCAGCAGCAATTGCATAATTCTCAGAAAACAATTGGCAACTAAAAGCCAGGGCAAATGCTCTGGGTCTGTGGACATTTCAAGCTTCTAGAACTGTGAGAACCAACAGACTCTGGCTGCCATCTCTAAGGAGTCAGAAAGTTCTAATTAAAAAAAAAAGATAAGAAAAGGAACCAAGTGGTTGAGAAAAACGGCTTAGCAACCATCTGTTGCTGAACCAGATATAGATATCACAGGGAAAACCACAAACAATATGATCCATCCTGGTAATAGAAGTATCATCATTATTAAGTTTTAAATACAAAGTTATGGTTTGTACTCAATCGCCAAACACTCATTAAGTGACCTCGGGATGCTGGATGTCAAAGACACATTCCCCCAAAGCAGGGGATTTTTATACAGTTCTGGAAGTCTGGTATCGCGATGGGTGCTAAGCAGTCCATATTTGTTGAATTAATGAATACATCAGTATCCTCTCACCCTAGCTCCCTGAGTTGCAAAACTGGGGAAATGTAAACATATTTTCTGCGGTTTCTAAAAATGAGAATGAAGGCAGCACTCTGACATGAGTAGAGTGCAGTGCACAGCCCTCCGGTGTCTGCTGCCTGGTTCTTCTCCTGATGCTCTCTCCCCACCTCCCTCTGAGTTGTGTCCCACTGAGCTGTCATCCTACAAACGCACCACCTCACATTCACTCCCCTTCACTGGATCCTCGGAGCACCTCCAAATGAGGTCTGTGGATCATCATCCATCTATCAAGCTGTTCTCAGCTCCCAAAGAAAAGAGGATGAAACGCCCTGTGTCACAAATTTTAAATAAGAGTAATGGTGATTTCCAGAGAAGATTTTGACATCGAAAGAGGAACCAGGAACTGAAGGAATGTCGTGAATGGTTTTGCCTGGAATGGACAAAAGTCTCAGCCACGCTGTGTCATCTCCTTCCGTCTAAGTGTTGATCAGTGCACTTTTGGGGAAACCTTCCAGAGCCGGGAAGTGATTCCCAGCTGAAATGAGAGGAGAGTCATCCAGGACACATGGGAAAAGGTGCAGAACCACCACCCCGGCAAGCCATTGCAATCACGTCTGCCTGATGCTTCTCTTCTGTCACTGAGGTGCACCTGAACCCCTGGCCCTACTGCTGGAGGCACCCCAAACCACTGAGCTTGGCGTTCTATGAAATGTCACCCTCCTGATTTTGGAGTTCTGAAAAGTCACTTATATAATTTTGAGGTGGCATATTTTATATTTGTTTGGGAGTATGAAAATGCCTCATGAAATCAGCTTGTGAAAATCATTAAGAGATGCACAGAAAAGCTGTAGGTAGAAATAATTCGTATGTACTGCTCTCCTTCCATTCTTCACAGCAGAGCCTGGAGTGTTCTGACATTTCACGACCCAAACACTGAGACCCGGCATTACAGGGGAAACAGTAAAACCTTCAGAGCATTTATTCCCATTTATTGAGGCCACAATCTCTCAATCCATCATTTTCAACCTTTGTATGCCATGAGCAACACCACATTTAAATTCTCCATTTGGTGAGCACCAACTCCCCAAAGAACCACAGGCATAGCTCTCTGACTTGTGGCTACTGCATTTGATCATGGCTGACTCCTTCTCTCCCAGTGTCTGGCACAGGGCTGCATGCAAAATAGGTGTGTGGAGCAAAGTCCAGTCAGGACAACAGAAACAACAGCAAAGGACTCAAGGGATGGGGTTTAGGATGTGGAGCCAGTATGGACGGGCTGTAAGGACAAAGAGGGGAGCCTGAGACAACCTAGAGATAGTCATAGCAGGAAGCAAATACCACTGCCCAGGCTGCAAAGAGAAAGGGAGGAGGTGGTGTTGCCAGAGCTCGGAAGAGCTGGCAGGAAGTGCCGGGTGGGAGCTGGAGGGATGGGAAGGACTCAGCTCCTAAGAGACACTGCCCAAAGCACAGAAAGAAAGAAGGAGAAAGATACCCTGGTATCTCCCCTCTCACCAGTGCCTCCCGTTGGCTGAAACTACCAGGACACCAGTTGACAAGGAAGCCAGGAAATGGTTTGCAGAACCTGGGATTCAGAGCAGAGCAGGGAAGGGAGAGGAACGAATGTGAGGGCAAATGACCAGCAATGTCAGGTGTCCAGGAAATAATCTCTGAATTACAGAAGATCAAAACGAGCCTACATCCAGGCCCACAGGCTCTTCCCCGGATTGCTCCAAATTCCCTCCACCTGGGAGACCTCTTGCCCCTCCTAGTGAGCAAAACGCCTGCAGGAGTGGTTGGAGATTATGGAAATGGCCCTCAGCCGAGGCAAACTGCTCATTATTAGAAAGCCTTCAAACACCAGCCCAGGCTCATTTCAGGTCAAATCTGGGGGATTTTTGAGCAGCATTTTGTGCCCCTGAGTTACTGAGCAGGAAGGTGATGAGCAGTAGTGAGATAACAAGCCAGCTGCTCCTGCCTTCCCTCCCCTGACATTGATTACAAGACAAATTGGAGATGAGATGGACGTGGGGCTCTGCCTTGTTAAAACCCAGGCTGGGAGAATTTTTAGGTTAGCAGAGATGTGGAGAAATGCTCTATGACAACACCCCCATTACCCAGTGTGATGGAGTCTGGAGAAAAATTTTCAGCCTGGCCATGGAAGCCTAGAGCCTCTTGGTTGCTTGTTTTAGGTGAGTTGATTTAAAAGTACCTTGAAAGCCATAATCATGCCTATAATCCCAGAACTTTGGGAGGCCGAGGCGGGCAGATCTGGCCAACATGATGAAACCCCATCTCCACTAAAATTACAAAAATTAGCTGAGCATGGTGGCGGGCGCCTGTAGTCCCAGCTACTTGGGAGGCTAAGGCAGGAGAATCGCTTGAACCCAGGTGGCGGAAGTTGCAGTGAGCCAAGATGGTGCCACTGCACTCCAGCCTGGGTGGCAGAGCAAGACTCTATCTCAAAAAAAAAAAGTACATCGAATCACATGGTCCATATTAACTAATTATTGTGAATGGCATGTGGATTTGTCCAAGTAATATACAAATATTAACAAATGAACCAGAAGAGCACAGAAAAATCAAAAGAGAGGCAGACAGAAGACAGGGAGCAACATCTGGAAAGCTCCTGCCCCTCCTTTTAGCTGCTGGGTAATGGGAAGGTCTAGCAAATCCCAAGAAAGAGTCTGAAGAAGCTGAGGAGGTGGATGGAGTCCTTGGGGAGATGGAGGGCTGTGCCTACTTCTCAATTATTAGAGAAATATTCCATAATAATACACATGCTGTGACCATATGGGTGCCTTCCAGCCACATGTCACGCCTGGGTGTGGTGAGCGTCACATCACAATGGCTGGTTGGAACTGAGGCATGTCGGGGAGACAACACAGGTGTGACGGTGTCGGAGACACCGAGGGTGAGCCGTTCCCAGCCCCCTCTCTGCACCTCACATCCCCTTCAGTTGATCGTGCTCACTGGGTATCTAAACCAGAATAAGGCAATCCCAACAAATGTCACTGGCTGTTGAAGAGAGTACTGGCTCACTTTTCCCGATGTCTTTAGTGAAATAAACTAGGAGCATAACCCCACCTGAGTCATGTTGCTGGAAACCAGAGCTACTCCACTATTAACACCTCTGGATCGCTGTGGCAGAGGCAGGCTGTGTTCACTCATTTGTCAGCACAGCAGTCCACGCCCTGAGTTAGGACAAAGCTTCGATAGTCTTCTCTGGGGAGATTGCAGGATGCGCCTCGTGAAGTCGGGAATTAGATGCATGCTCTGCAAAACCCTGGAGAGTGGACGTGGATCACGTCCATGAGAGCAGCCCTGGGCTTCTGGGATCCTCCAAGGGACAGATGCAAGCCGGACAGCCACTCAGGGGCAGGGGACAGGCAGGCCTGGCCACCACCAGCCAGGGGAGAGGACAGCAGCTGGTCCTCCGGGGTTGGGACAGACAGGAGACAGGTGAGGCCAGTGACCCCTGACAGGCCAAACCCCACCTCTAGGTCACTTTAGTCCGAGGCCACAGCTGACCCTGTCATGGGGACAGTGAGAAGAGAAGCAGGGAAGGCTCTGGGACTCTGAACAAAGAAGTGAAGACTTGGCCGAAGGCGTAGCCTGCCAGCCTCTCTGTGACTGAACCCTCCACGTCTTCAGTGTCTGTGGCTCTCAAGTGGAGAAGCCCAGGGTCAGGAGCACAAGCTCTGGGGATCACACCGCCTGGCTTTGAATCCCACCCCTCCTGCTGGTCACCATGGGTGGCCCTCTGCAGGTTTCCTTCACCCTGCGAGGCCTCAGTCTTCTCTTCTGTGAAATGGGACTAGTAAAATCGCCTCACTTTGGGGTATTTTCTGAAGACTAAATGAAATAATGTACAAGTAATAAACCATAAATCATTATAATATACTTAGATTATTTTTATGAAAAATAATAAAAACACAAATACATTATAAAGATGATTGGTAAAGCACTATGCAAAATGCCTGATATGATGGAGTGCCCAGTGAGTGGTGGCCAGTGGCATTGTCGTCTGCCCCCTGTTCATCGCTGTTCTAGGAGTTCCCACCCACGGGGTCCTGGGAAGCTGGGAGTGACTTCTCCTCCACCCAGCACCTCTGGATGGAGCTCCCCTAGCATCAAATACATGCTGCAGTAGATGGCTTGTAATATACCTTTCGTTCTTAGGTCTTCCCAGATTGCTGGGAGTGACCCCAGCACCCACATATGTGGGCTTGCCCCTGGCCTATGCTATCATCTGGGACACAATGACCCTCCTCTGCAGAAGGTGCAGCTTCCCTGCCCACTGCCATCTGTAATTTACCTCTGGCAAAATGAAATCAATACCTCAGTCATTGCTCCCCTCTGCTGCTGGGCATGTGTTAGGTTTTTAAACAAAGAGTACTGGGCTATTCCCAGAAAGAAAAACCAACGAGCATGAATGCCTTATACATTGGAGAAGCCGGTAGTTAGCGACAGGAGGAGTGTTCAGGACACACAGGAGCTTGGTCTCACTCCTTTTTCCATCTCTGCTGTCTATCTGCCCCCATAGCCAGACACCAGAATGAGGTGACCACCACTGTGGTCGGCTCCCAGCCCCCGGCGTTGGGCGGCTCCAGCTGTTCTTGGAGTGAATGAGGCAGGATTGGAAAGGGGGCTGGGGCCCCTAGTGTTATTGCCCGGATCTCTTCTTCTACCCTGTTTTACTCTTCTCTTCTCCTTTTATTAGCAAAGTCAGCAAATCCACACGGTCCCCAGTGCCCTGAGAGGTGCCACACACACTGGACATGGACGGAATAGAAACACGTCTCCTGACTTCTCCAGCAATGTCTGACTGTCCGGTGTTTTCTAACTTCAGTCCAAGCAGTCATAAAAAATGTGGCGTATGCGTCTTCCTGCTTTTGTTCAGGGACAGAAAGCCTTGAGCTCTACTTTTCAGGACAGCATTTTTTTTAACTTGAAGTTGTGGGATACAGGTGCTGAACGTGCAGATTTGTTACATAGGTATACATGTGCCATGGTGGTTTGCTGCACCCATCAACCCATCATCTAGGTTTAAGCCCCGCGTGATTAGGTGTGTGTCCTAGTGCTCTCCCTCCCCTCATCTCCCACCCACCGACAGGCCCTGGTCTGTGATGTTTCCCTCCCTGTGTCCGTGTTGTTTCTCATTGTTCAACTCCCACTTATGAGTGAGAAACATGTGGTGTTTGGTTTTCTGTTCCTGTGTTGGTTTGCTGAGAATAATGGTTTCCAGCTTCATCCATGTCCCTGCAAAGGACATGAACTCATTCTTCTATGACTGCGTAGTATTCAATGGTGTATATGAGGGCAGCATTTTTCTTTTTTTTTACTTATTTATTTTTTTCTTATACTTTAAGTTCTAGGGTACATGTGCACAACGTGCAGATTGTTACATATATATACATGTGCCATGTTGGTGTGCTGTAACCATCAACTCGTCAGCAGCCATCAACTCGTCATTTACATCAGGTATAACTCCCAATGCATCCCTCCCCCCTCCCCCCTCCCCACAATAGGCCCCAGTGTGTGATGTTCCCCTTCCTGTGTCCAAGTGATCTCATTGTTCAGTTCCCCCTATGAGTGAGAACATGTGGTGTTTGGTTTTCTGTTCTTGCGATAGTTTGCTAAGAATGATGGTTTCCAGCTGCATCCATGTCCCTACAAAGGACACGAACTCATCCTTTTTTATGGCTGCATAGTATTCCATGGTGTATATGTGCCACATTTTCTTAATCCAGTCTGTCACGGTGGACATTTGGGTTGATTCCAAGTCTTGCTATTGTGAATAGTGCCTGCAAGTAAACATACTGTACATGTGTCTTTGTAGTAGAATAATTTATAATCCTTTGGGTATATACCCAGTAGTGGGATGGCTGGGTCATATGGTACATCTAGTTCTAGATCCTTGAGGATTGCCATACTGTTTCCATAATGGTTGAACTAGTTTACAATCCCACCAACAGTGTAAAAGTGTTCCTATTTCTCCACATCCTCTCCAGCACCTTGTTGTTTCCTGACTTCTTAAATGATTGCCATTCTAACTGGGTGTGAGATGGTATCTCATTGTGGTTTTGATTTGCATTTCTCTGATGGCCGAGTGATGATGAGCTATTTTTTCATGTGTCTGTTTGGCTGTATGAATAGTCTTCTTTTGAGAATGTCTGTTCATATCCTTTGCCCACTTTTTGATTGGGTTGTTTGTTTTTTTCTCTGTATATTTGTTTGAGTTCTTTGTAGATTCTGGATATTAGCCCTTTGTCAGATGAGTAGGATTGCAAAAATTTTCTCCCATTCTGTAGGTTGCCTGTTCACTCTGATGGTAGTTTCTTTTGCTGTGCAAAAGCTCTTTAGTTTAATTAGATTCCCATTTGTCAATTTTGCTTTTGCTGCCGTTGCTTTTGGTGTTTTAGACGTGAAGTCCTTGCCCATGCCTATGTCCTGAATGGTACTGCCTAGGTTTTCTTCTAGGGTTTTATGGTATTAGGTTCTAACATTTAAGTCTCTAATCCATCTTGAATTAATTTTCGTATAAGGGGTAAGGAAAGGATCCAGTTTCAGCTTTCTACTTATGGTTAGCAATTTTCCTAGCACCATTTATTAAATAGGGAACCTTTCCCCATTTCTTGTTTTTCTCAGGTTTGTCAAAGATCAGATGGCTGTAGATGTGTGGTATTATTTTCTGAGGGCTCTGTTCTGTTTCCATTGGTCTATAGCTCTGTTTTGGTACCAGTACCATGCTGTTTTGGTTACTGTAGCCTTGTAGTATAGTTTGAAGTCAGGGAGCATGATGCCTCCAGCTTTGTTCTTTGACTTAGGATTTTCTTGGCAATGTGGGCCCTTTTTTGGTTCCATATGAACTTTAAAGCAGTTTTTTCCAATTCTGTGAAGAAAGTCATTGGTAGCTTGATGGGGATGGCATTGAATCTATAAATTACCTTGGACAGTAATGGCCATTTTCATGATATTGATTCTTCCTATCCATGAGCATGGTATGTTCTTCCATTTATTTGTGTCCTCTTTTATTTCACTGAGCAGTGGTTTGTAGTTCTTCTTGAGAGGTCCTTTACATCCCTTGTAAGTTGGATTCCTAGGTATTTTATTCTCTTTGAAGCTATTGTGATTAGGAGTTTCATTCATGTTTGGCTCTGTTTGTCTGTTACTAGTGTATAAGAATGCTTGTGATTTTTGCACATTCATTTTGTATCCTGAGACTTTGTGTGAAGTTGCTTATCAGCTAAGGAGATTTTGGGCTGAGATGATGAGGTTTTCTAAATATACAATCATGTCATCTGCAAACAGGGACAATTTGACTTCTTCTTTTCCTAAGTGAATACCCTTTATTTCTTTCTCTTGCCTGATTGCCCTAGCCAGAAAAAATCCCTTTTTGTCTAAGCTGAAGAGACCCACACTGGTGAGCACCTCCCTTCCTACAAGAAAGCAGCCAGCCCCATCTGGGGCTGTTTAGGTGGATGCCCAGTGTTCTGCAAGACAGTTTGGAGAACCAGAAACCCTCAGAGATATCCTCATGGGGAGGGTGGGGGTGGGGTGAGGGTGTCCCCTGGCCTGCAAGGAAGCCTCTGTCGCCTTACCAGCCGTGGCGTGCAGCAGTGGAGGAGCAGGTGAGGAGAAAATTTCCCCCTGAAGTCGGTGTGTTTGATTCATATTGCTGCTGTAACAAATAACCACACACAGGATGGATTTTTTGAAAATGCACAAAGTTATCATCTTGCAGATCTGGACGTCAGAAGTCCAAACATGGGTCCTGTGGGGAATAAATCAAGGCACTGGCAGGGCTGCAGTCCTTTGGGGGCTTAGGAAGAGCCCTGTCCCTAACCTTTCCCAGCTTCCAGAGGCTCTTCACTTTCTGTGGCTCATGGCCCCTCCCACGAAAACCAATAGCACAGCCTGCTCCGTCTTCTCTGACCTCCTGCCTCCGCCTTTTAAGGACCCTTGTGATGAATTTGGGCTACCCAGAATAACCCCGTATACCTCTCCATTTTAAAACCCTTAACTTAGTCACATCTACAGAGTCCCCTCTGCCATGTAAGGTGACATATTTACCCGGTTCCGACAATTTGCGCGTAGACCTCTTTGGGGGCCGTTTATTCTGCCACCCACATGGGGCTATAGATTTTATCTTAGTCAGAGCAAATACTGAGCACCAATTTTAGGACATGCTCCTCATACGTGCCGTGGATACAAAGAGGAAAAAAATGGGGTGCTTGCCCTCAATAAGTTCAAAAAGCTTTAATGGAGAAAGAGGTAGACAAAACAAATAGTAAAACAGGCCATTACTATTATGGTAACCTGGAGATGTAGGGGAGGGTGTCTAAGCCTACCTGGGAGAAGGAAGGAACCATGGCATCCTGTTTAAGAGCGTGGCTCTGCAGCACCCATGACAAACACGAAGAAAGTACTGGAGGTGGAACATTCTGATTTTGAAACCATCCCAGTGAAAGTTGGTTAGGCCAGATTCATCAGTTCATGCTAAACCCAAGGTGGGGAATAGGAAATCTGATGTAGCCGGAGTCCTGTGGTCTTAAGTATCTCCCACAAAAGGCTTGCTGCTTACAAGAAAAATAGCAAACTACAGAGTGGATGTAGCAGACAACACCTTGACCAGGTGATCAAGAGTAACGAAATGACTGAAGGTCAAATAGACACCTTGCACCTGAGGAGTTATGATACCCTAGAAGAATACAATACCTAACACGAATACGATGTCTACCATGAACACGATATCCAACCACAGCACCCAGTCCAAGGCTGGTCTTGTACTAGAGGGAGAAAACAGCTGTAAAGACATGATATGTTAGTTGACAACATTGGAAACTGGATGGAGTAATGGATACATTTAATAAAGTGTTCACTGAATCTAATAACTAGACTGCAGTTGTGAAAAGAATATACTTATTCTTGGCCATGTAAGAGTGTATACTTATGTAAGAGGATTTTTTATGCCTCACATATCATCTAAGGGCAAAAGGCCAAGATAAATGTAATTTATGCTCAAATTGTTCCGAAAAAATATATGTGTATATATCTACACATATATGTGTATATGTGTAGATATATACACATGCATATATGTATATGCATATACATAAATATGTGTATATGTATACACACACATACTCTCTTATGCAGAGAGAGAGAATAGTTTTAAAAATAAGGCAAATGGGTAAAATGGCAGTTGAATCTGGGTCAAGTGCATCCAGGTATTCTTTTCTTTGCGTTATTCTTGCTACTCTTCAGTGGGTTTGAAATCATTTTCACATGAGTTTTCTTTTTTTTAAAAACAATGTGGATTCCAGAGTCAAATTGCTAGGTTTGAATCTTTGCAATGCCCATGCGTTCACCGTGTGACCTTTGGCCAGTTTCTTCATTCCTCTGAGCCTCAGTTTCCCCTCTGTAGAGTGAAGATAGCAGCAGTACTTCTCTTACAGGACTGTTGGGGGTGGCTCCGTCAAATTCACCCATGTGAAGCCTTTGGGAAGAGTGTGTTTGTGCCCAACAAATGCTCATCACCGAAACCTGTTGTTATTAGTCCCAGAAAAGGTCAAACATAGGCTGAGATCTGGAGGATGTGTAGCAGTTTGCCAGCTGGGTAAGCAGGGTAACAGCATTGCAAGAATTGTGTGCAAAAATGTGGGAACATAGTATGCTGGGGGAAATATTGCTGAAAACACAGTGTTGTGTTGAGTCTGGACAGGTAACATTTGGCCAGATCATGAAGCACCCCTCACCCATGCAAAGGAGTTTCTATTATTTGTTACTCTGTCGTGGTGGACTATATTTGGATGACATTTAAGGGTTGATGTGATGTCATAACACCTAATTTTCAAAGACTACTTTGGTGGTCATAGTAATAAAATGGATCTGACCATTGAAATTACATACCTGGAAACCAGTAGGGAAGCTCTAGTGACATTTGGGAAAGAGATGAGAGGACTAATAAGCAGGAAAACTGCAGAAAGGCTAGATCAGAAAAAACAATATGAAAGGTATCTAGCAGGTAAAATCATGGGATCAACACAATTTGGGTGACTGTCTTGATGTGGTTTAGTGAGTGGTGAGGAGAGATCAGGAGTGAAAGGGGGAGAGAGTTTTAGTTATGCCGTACTAATAAGTACTAGGAGAGGTACAGTATGATGACAGCAGTTAATAATAACATGATAGACTGGAAAATCGCTGAAAGAGTAGATCTCAAAAGTTCTTGCTACAAGAGAAAAAAAAAATCAGTAAGTGAGGTGATGGTTATGCTAGTTACCTTATGTAATCAATTTCACAACATATATGTGGACCAAAACATCCTGGTGTACCCAACTTATTTTGTTGTTGTGGTTCAGTTTTGTTTTGTTTTAGGCTTTTAGCAGCTTGAAGCCATGGTTTTTAGTTTCTGTCTCTAGTAATAAGTGGAGAAGAGGGATGAGGAAGGGGCTTAACTGGCTAAGAACCCGTGAATGTATATCTCTTCTTGGCCACCCCTGGGCACACCATAAATAGATACAATTTTTATTTGTTAATAAGACTTTAATAAAGCGGGGACGGAGAAGGATGACTTCACAGGCTTCTGACTTGGAAAGTGACTGAAAAAGCTGGGTTTTTGGCAGAGGGTATGGGTAACACAAAAATGGAAAATTTGGAAACGAATGTCTTTAGGGTGCCTTGGGGACATCCAGATGGAAATGTCTGGTAGGCTGTTGGCGCTGAGTCGAGAGCTCAGGCAGAAGATCTTGGCAGGAGACAGAGATTCGGGATCATCGCCTGACAGCTTGTGACGTTGCGACCGCGGATGCCATACCCAGGCAGAGTGCACGGAGCTGTGGGTAGTTCTTCACATCTGACAAAAGTCTGTGGCCTCCCCCAGCAAATGCACCTGCCCATGCTCACAGAAACTGTGTAGAAACTGAAGGAACAGCCCCTTGAAGCACATCCCTGAACCCCCCACCCACCAAGTAAAAAACCTGTGCTCTAGGGCAGGGATTTTCAGGCTGGGAGTAACAATCCTGTAGTAAGTTGTGAAATGATTTTAGTAGGTTATTAATCAGAGTTAGTAAGAGAAATAGAAGAAGCAAGAGAGAGAAAACAATGAAAATGAAAAGGAAAGAAATAGAAACCATTATGAGGCATCGTGTGTGGTGAAAGGAAGTCTTACTTTTTATAACTTTTCTTTTAATTATATGTGTTATATATATGTATACTGTGTCTTAGCCTATGAATATAAAATAATATAGTCCATATGTTTCTATAAATAGAAGCATATGTAAATAGTACATATATGTAAATATGTGTGTGTATATATACATATTACTGCATGAAAAACTACCCTAAAGTGACTTAAAAAACAATCACTTTAGATAGATTAGATGATAGATTATAGATAGAGCAGGATAGATAATAGGTGAATGATAGATAGATAGATAGAGCAGGATAGATATAGGTGAATGATAGATAGATCATAGATAGATAGATAGATAGATATAGATAGATAGATAGATCTATAGATAGAGCAGATAGATAATAGGAGATAGATAGAGCAGGATAGATAATAGGTGAATGATAGCAGGATAGATAATAGGAGATAGATAGATAGAGCAGGATAGATAATAGGTGAATGATAGAGCAGGATAGATAATAGGTGAATGATATAGATAGATAGATAGATAGATAGATAGATAGATAGATAGAGCAGGATGGATAAGAGGTGAATGATGATAGATAGATAGATAGATAGATAGATAGATAGATAGATAGATAGAGCAGGATGGATAATAGGTGAATGATATAGATAGATAGATAGATAGATAGATAGATAGATAGATAGATAGATAGATAGATAGAGCAGGATAGATAATAGGTGAATGATTGATAGATAGATGATAAATAGATAGATAAATCTATAGATAGAGTAGGATAGATAATAGGAGAGAGATAGATAAGGATAGATAATAGGTGAATGATTGATAGATAGATGATGATAGCTAGATCATAGATAGAGTAGAGATAGATATAGGAGAGAGAGGAGAGAGAGAGCAGGATAGATAATAGGTGAATGATAGATCGATAGAGCAGGATAGATATAGGTGAATGATAGATCGATAGATAGAGCAGGATAGATAATAGGTTAATGACAGATAGAATAGATGATAGATAGACAGATGAATGATAGATAATCAATAGAGAGCTGGATACATAGATGATAGGTGAATGACAGGTAGTTCAATAGATAGATAGATAGATAGATAGATAGATAGATAGAATGATAGAGGCTGGATAGTATAGCTGAATAGATAGATGATAGGTGAATGATACGTAGGTCAGTAGGTAGGTCGATAGATAGATAGATAGATAGATAGATAGATAGATAGATAGATAGATAGATAGATAGATGAATGATAGATACATATGTAGATTAGATAATCAGGAGAGAGCTGGATAAATAGATGATAAGTGAATGACAGGTAATTCAGTAGACAGGTTGGATAGATAGATGATAGGTGAATGACAGGTAGTTCAGTAGATAGAGTTGGATAGATGATAGGTGAATGATATGTAGTCAGTAGGTGGGCGGATAGATAGATAGATAGATAGATAGATAGATAGATAGATAGATAGATAGGCAGGCTCAATAGATAGGTTGAGAGAGAGGGATGATTGGCAATTTGGGCTGGTCTCATGTGGGATTACTTGAGTGACCACAGTCATCTGGAAGCCCAGCTAGGGCTGGATGATCCCAGGTGCCTCCTTGCCTGTCTAGCAGTAAGCTAGGGCTATCTAAGCTGAGGCTGTCTAAGCTGGGGCTGTCTAAGCTGGGGCTATCTACGCTGGGGCTGTCTAAGCTGGGGCTATTAAGCTGGGGCTGTGTAAGCTGGGGCTGTGTAAGCTGGGGCTGTTAAGCTGGGGCTATCTAAGCTGGGGCTGTCTAAGCTGGGGCTATCTAAGCTGGGGCTGTGTAAGCTGGGGTTGTCTAAGCTGGGGCTGTCTAAGCTGGGGCTGTCTAAGCTGGGGCTGTGTAAGCTGGGGCTGTCTAAGCTGGGGCTATCAAGCTGGGGCTGTCTAAGCTGGGGCTGTCTAAGCTGGGGTTGTCTAAGCTGGGGCTGTCTAAGCTGGGGCTGTGTAAGCTGGGGCTGTCTAAGCTGGGGCTGTGTAAGCTGGGCTGGTAAGCTGGGGCTGTGAGCTGGGCTGTCTAAGCTGGGGCTGTGTAAGCTGGGGCTGTCTAAGCTGGGGCTGTGTAAGCTGGGGCTGTCTAAGCTGAGGCTGTATGCTGGGGCTGTGTAAGCTGGGGCTGTGTAAGCTGGGGCTGTCTAAGCGGGGCTGTGTAAGCTGGGGCTGTCAAGCTGGGGCTGTCTAAGCGGGGCTATCTAAGCGGGGCTGTGTAAGCGGGGCTGTGTAAGCTGGGGCTGTGTAAGCTGGGGCTGTCTAAGCTGGGGCTATCTAAGCTGGGGTGTCTAAGCTGGGACTGTGTAAGCTGGGTTGTCTAAGCTGGGGGTGTCTAAGCTGGGGCTGTGTAAGCTGGGGCTGTGTAAACTGGGGCTGTCTAAGCTGGGGCTGTGTAAGCTGGGGCTGTCTTAGCTGGGCTGTCTAAGCTGGGCTGTGTAGGGGGCTGTCTAAGCTGGGGCTGTCTAAGCTGGGGCTGTGTAAGCTGGGGCTGTGTAAGCTGGGGCTACTAAGCTGGGCTGTGTAAGCTGGGGCCGTGTAAGCTGGCTGTGTAAGCTGGCTATCTAAGCTGGGGCTGTGTAAGCTGGGGCGTTGTAAGCTGGGGCTTGTAAGCTGGGCTGTCTAAGCTGGGGCGTTAAGCTGGGGTGTAAGCTGGGGCTATCTAAGCTGGGGCTGTGTAAGCTGGGGCGTGTAAGCTGGGGCTATCTAAGCTGGGGCTGTGTAAGCTGGGGCTGTGTAAGCTGGGGCTGTCTAAGCTGGGGCTGTCTAAGCTGGGGCTGTGTAAGCTGGGGCGTGTAAGCTGGGGCTGTCTAAGCTGGGGCTGTGTAAGCTGGGGCTGTGTAAGCTGGGGCTGTCTAAGCTGGGGCTGGTGGGCTATCTGTGTGTAAGCTGGGGCCTGTGGCTGTAAGCTGGGGCTGTCTAAGCTGGGGCTGTGTAAGCTGGGGCTGTCTAAGCTGGGGCTGTGTAAGCTGGGGCTGTCTAAGCTGGGGCTGTCTAAGCTGGGGCTGTCTAAGCTGGGGTGGTAAGCTGGGGCTGTCTAAGCTGGGCTGTGTAAGCTGGGGCTGTCTAAGCTGGGGGGTTCTGGGGTGTAAGCTGGGTTGTATAAGCTGGGGTTCAGTGCTGTGGCTGCTGCGGGGCTGTAAGCTGGGGCTGTGTAAGCTGGGGCTGTGTAAGCTGGGGCTGTGTAAGCTGGGGCTGTCTAAGCTGGGGCTGTGTAAGCGGGGGCTGTGTAAGCTGGGCTGTCTAAGCTGGGGCTGTGTAAGCTGGGGCTGTCTAAGCTGGGGCTGTGTAAGCTGGGCTGTCTAAGCTGGGGCTGTCTAAGCTGGGGCTGTGTAAGCTGGGGCGTATAAGCTGGGGCTGTCTAAGCTGGGGCCGTGTAAGCTGGGGCCGTGTAAGCTGGGGCTGTCTAAGCTGGGGCTGTCTAAGCTGGGGCTGTCTAAGCTGGGGCTGTGTAAGCTGGGGCTATCTAAGCTGGGGCTATCTAAGCTGGGGCTGTGTAAGCTGGGGCTGTGTAAGCTGGGGCTATCTAAGCTGGGGCTGTGTAAGCTGGGGCCGTGTAAGCTGGGGCTGTGTAAGCTGAGGCTATCTAAGCTGGGGCTGTGTAAGCTGGGGCCGTGTAAGCTGGGGCCGTGTAAGCTGGGGCTGTCTAAGCTGGGGCTGTCTAAGCTGGGGCTGTGTAAGCTGGGGCTGTCTAAGCTGGGGCTGTGTAAGCTGGGCTAGTCTAAGCTGGGGCTGTGTAAGCTGGGGCTGTCTAAGCTGGGGCTGTCTAAGCTGGGGCTGTGTAAGCTGGGGCTGTCTAAGCTGGGGCTGT
>NW_022143186.1:0-13804 GCF_007565055.1 Rhinopithecus roxellana | reverse complement strand
CCATCGCCGGGGGGCGGGGGACCCGCCCCCCCGCGATCCGGGGCCGCCAGCCGCCGCCACGCCACGCCCCCCCGGCGCTGGCGGACCCCCATCGCCGGGGGCGGGGACCCGCCCCCCCGCGATCCGGGGCCGCCAGCCGCCGCCACGCCACGCCCCCCCGGCGGCTGGCGGACCCCCATCGCCGGGGGGCGGGGGACCCGCCCCCCCGCGATCCGGGGCCGCCAGCCGCCGCCACGCCACGCCCCCCCGGCGGCTGGCGGACCCCCATCGCGGGGGGCGGGGACCCGCCCCCCCGCGATCCGGGGCCGCCAGCCGCCGCCACGCCACGCCCCCCGGCGGCTGGCGGACCCCCATCGCCGGGGGGCGGGGGACCCGCCCCCCGCGATCCGGGGCCGCCAGCCGCCGCCACGCCACGTCTATATGGGGAATAATATCGCATTCTTCCTACTGAAGATTAATTATTATCCCAGGTGTGTGTCTATTCCCAGCAATATTGGCTGTCTATATTCCCTTCTTGGACGGAAATTTGAAGCAATATCATTGGGTGAGGGAACATCTTTTGTGATGTTTTAAGTAGTAACATCCTCCCCCTGGTGGATATCAGCAAAAATCAATTAATAATTAATAATAATAAATATATTAAATATTAATATTAATAATCGATAATAATGATCACAATAAACTTCATAAAATTTATGGTGGATTAAAATGTTAACGATTTGAAATGGTAATTAATATTAATATCACAATGAATATTCAAATAATGATATACGCCATGAATGTTACTTAAATCAATACAAAGTGATGCGGGTAAGAAAATTATGATGAGTATAGGGACTAATAATATTGTTCATTAACATTAATATTAATAATTAATAGTAAGATTGCATAATCAGGTACTTAAAATAATGAAAACTAACAATGGTATCCAATTATTAGTACCATTGAGAATTATTAAAATCGATCATTGATGTGTATAACTATATTATTACTCGGAATACCTGTACACCTACTTGTGGGCCCCAAGAGGCTGCCAAATCACGGTCCCACGACTGCAGGCCTCCATCCCCGGGGGGGCGGGGACCCGCCCCCCCGCGATCCGGGGCCGCCAGCCGCCGCCACCCACCCCCCGGCGCGCGGACCCCCATCGGGGGGCGGGGGACCCGCCCCCCCGCGATCGGGGCCGCCAGCCGCCGCCACGCCACGCCCCCCCGGCGGCTGGCGGACCCCCATCGCCGGGGGGCGGGGGACCCGCCCCCCCGCGATCCGGGGCCGCCAGCCGCCGCCACGCCACCCCCCCGGCGGCTGGCGGACCCCCATCGCCGGGGGCGGGGGACCCGCCCCCCCGCGATCCGGGGCCGCCAGCCGCCGCCACGCCACCCCCCCGGCGGCTGGCGGACCCCCATCGCCGGGGGGGGGGGACCCGCCCCCCCGCGATCCGGGGCCGCCAGCCGCCGCCACGCCACGCCCCCCGGCGGCTGGCGGACCCCCATCGCCGGGGGCGGGGGACCCGCCCCCCCGCGATCCGGGGCCGCCAGCCGCCGCCACGCCACGCCCCCCGGCGGCTGGCGGACCCCCATCGCCGGGGGGCGGGGGACCCGCCCCCCCGCGATCCGGGGCCGCCAGCCGCCGCCACGCCACGCCCCCCGGCGGCTGGCGGACCCCCATCGCCGGGGGGCGGGGGACCCGCCCCCCCGCGATCCGGGGCCGCCAGCCGCCGCCACGCCACGCCCCCCGGCGGCTGGCGGACCCCCATCGCCGGGGGCGGGGGACCCGCCCCCCCGCGATCCGGGGCCGCCAGCCGCCGCCACGCCACGCCCCCCGGCGGCTGGCGGACCCCCATCGCCGGGGGGCGGGGACCCGCCCCCCCGCGATCCGGGGCCGCCAGCCGCCGCCACGCCACGCCCCCCCGGCGGGGCGGACCCCCATCGCCGGGGGCGGGGGACCCGCCCCCCCGCGATCCGGGGCCGCCAGCCGCCGCCACGCCACGCCCCCCCGGCGGCTGGCGGACCCCCATCGCCGGGGGGCGGGGGACCCCCCCCCCGCGATCCGGGGCCGCCAGCCGCCGCCACGCCACGCCCCCCCGGCGGCTGGCGGACCCCCATCGCCGGGGGGCGGGGGACCCGCCCCCCCGCGATCCGGGGCCGCCAGCCGCCGCCACGCCACGCCCCCCCGGCGGCTGGCGGACCCCCATCGCCGGGGGCGGGGGACCCCCCCCCGCGATCCGGGGCCGCCAGCCGCCGCCACGCCACGCCCCCCGGCGGCTGGCGGACCCCCATCGCCGGGGGGGGGGACCCGCCCCCCCGCGATCCGGGGCCGCCAGCCGCCGCCACGCCACGCCCCCCCGGCGGCTGGCGGACCCCCATCGCCGGGGGGCGGGGGACCCGCCCCCCCGCGATCCGGGGCCGCCAGCCGCCGCCACGCCACGCCCCCCCGGCGGCTGGCGGACCCCCATCGCCGGGGGCGGGGGACCCGCCCCCCCGCGATCCGGGGCCGCCAGCCGCCGCCACGCCACGCCCCCCCGGCGGCTGGCGGACCCCCATCGCCGGGGGGCGGGGGACCCGCCCCCCCGCGATCCGGGGCCGCCAGCCGCCGCCACGCCACGCCCCCCCGGCGGCTGGCGGACCCCCATCGCCGGGGGGGGGGACCCGCCCCCCGCGATCCGGGGCCGCCAGCCGCCGCCACGCCACGCCCCCCCGGCGGCTGGCGGACCCCCATCGCCGGGGGCGGGGGACCCCCCCCCCGCGATCCGGGGCCGCCAGCCGCCGCCACGCCACGCCCCCCCGGCGGCTGGCGGACCCCCATCGCCGGGGGGCGGGGGACCCGCCCCCCCGCGATCCGGGGCCGCCAGCCGCCGCCACGCCACGCCCCCCCGGCGGCTGGCGGACCCCCATCGCCGGGGGGCGGGGACCCGCCCCCCCGCGATCCGGGGCCGCCAGCCGCCGCCACGCCACGCCCCCCGGCGGCTGGCGGACCCCCATCGCCGGGGGCGGGGGACCCGCCCCCCGCGATCCGGGGCCGCCAGCCGCCGCCACGCCACGCCCCCCCGGCGGCTGGCGGACCCCCATCGCCGGGGGGCGGGGGACCCGCCCCCCCGCGATCCGGGGCCGCCAGCCGCCGCCACGCCACGCCCCCCCGGCGGCTGGCGGACCCCCATCGCCGGGGGGCGGGGGACCCGCCCCCCCGCGATCCGGGGCCGCCAGCCGCCGCCACGCCACGCCCCCCCGGCGGCTGGCGGACCCCCATCGCCGGGGGGCGGGGACCCGCCCCCCCGCGATCCGGGGCCGCCAGCCGCCGCCACGCCACGCCCCCCCGGCGGCTGGCGGACCCCCATCGCCGGGGGGCGGGGGACCCGCCCCCCCGCGATCCGGGGCCGCCAGCCGCCCACGCCACGCCCCCCCGGCGGCTGGCGGACCCCCATCGCCGGGGGGCGGGGGACCCGCCCCCCCGCGATCCGGGGCCGCCAGCCGCCGCCACGCCACGCCCCCCCGGCGGCTGGCGGACCCCCATCGCCGGGGGGCGGGGGACCCGCCCCCCCGCGATCCGGGGCCGCCAGCCGCCGCCACGCCACGCCCCCCCGGCGGCTGGCGGACCCCCATCGCCGGGGGGCGGGGGACCCGCCCCCCCGCGATCCGGGGCCGCCAGCCGCCGCCACCCACGCCCCCCGGCGGCTGGCGGACCCCCATCGCCGGGGGGCGGGGGACCCGCCCCCCCGCGATCCGGGGCCGCCAGCCGCCGCCACGCCACGTCTATATGGGGAATAATATCGCATTCTTCCTACTGAAGATTAATATATTATCCCAGGTGTGTGTCTATTCCCAGCAATATTGGCTGTCTATATTCCCTCCTTGGACGAAATTTGAAGCAATATCATTGGGTGAGTGAACATCTTTTGTGATGTTTTAAGTAGTAACATCCTCCCCCTGGTGGATATCAGCAACAATCAATTAATAATTAATATTAATAAAATATTAAATATTAATACTAATAATCGATATTAATGATCACAATAAACTTCAAAAATTTATGGTGGATTAAAATGTTAACGATTTGAAATGGTAATTAATATTAATATCAATGAATATTCAAATAATGATATACGCCATGAATGTTACTTAAATCAATACAAAGTGATGCGGGTAAGAAAATTATGATGAGTATAGGGACTAATAATATTGTTCATTAACATTAATATTAATAATTAATAGTAAGATTGCATAATCAGGTACTTAAAATAATGAAAACTAACAATGGTATCCAATTATTAGTACCATTGAGAATTATTAAAATCGATCATTGATGTGTAATAACTATATTATTACTCGGAATACCTGTACACCTACTTGTGGGCCCCAAGAGGCTGCCAAATCACGGTCCCCACGACTGCAGGCCTCCATCCCGGGGGGGGGGGGGGACCCGCCCCCCCGCGATCCGGGGCCGCCAGCCGCCGCCACGCCACGCCCCCGGCGGCTGGCGGACCCCCATCGCCGGGGGGCGGGGGACCCGCCCCCCGCGATCCGGGGCCGCCAGCCGCCGCCACGCCACGCCCCCCCGGCGGCTGGCGGACCCCCATCGCCGGGGGGCGGGGGACCCGCCCCCCCGCGATCCGGGGCCGCCAGCCGCCGCCACGCCACGCCCCCCGGCGGCTGGCGGACCCCCATCGCCGGGGGGCGGGGGACCCGCCCCCCCGCGATCCGGGGCCGCCAGCCGCCGCCACGCCACCCCCGGCGGCTGGCGGACCCCCATCGCCGGGGGGCGGGGGACCCGCCCCCCCGCGATCCGGGGCCGCCAGCCGCCGCCACGCCACGCCCCCCCGGCGGCTGGCGGACCCCCATCGCCGGGGGGCGGGGGACCCGCCCCCCCGCGATCCGGGGCCGCCAGCCGCCGCCACGCCACGCCCCCCCGGCGGCTGGCGGACCCCCATCGCCGGGGGGCGGGGGACCCGCCCCCCCGCGATCCGGGGCCGCCAGCCGCCGCCACGCCACGCCCCCCCGGCGGCTGGCGGACCCCCATCGCCGGGGGGCGGGGGACCCGCCCCCCCGCGATCCGGGGCCGCCAGCCGCCGCCACGCCACGCCCCCCCGGCGGCTGGCGGACCCCCATCGCCGGGGGGCGGGGGACCCGCCCCCCCGCGATCCGGGGCCGCCGCCGCCGCCACGCCACGCCCCCCCGGCGGCTGGCGGACCCCCATCGCCGGGGGGCGGGGGACCCCCCCCCCGCGATCCGGGGCCGCCAGCCGCCGCCACGCCACGCCCCCCCGGCGGCTGGCGGACCCCCATCGCCGGGGGGCGGGGGACCCGCCCCCCCGCGATCCGGGGCCGCCAGCCGCCGCCACGCCACGCCCCCCCGGCGGCTGGCGGACCCCCATCGCCGGGGGGCGGGGGACCCGCCCCCCCGCGATCCGGGGCCGCCAGCCGCCGCCACGCCACCCCCCCCGGCGGCTGGCGGACCCCCATCGCCGGGGGGCGGGGGACCCGCCCCCCCGCGATCCGGGGCCGCCAGCCGCCGCCACGCCACGCCCCCCGGCGGCTGGCGGACCCCCATCGCCGGGGGGGGGGACCCGCCCCCCCGCGATCCGGGGCCGCCAGCCGCCGCCACGCCACGTCTATATGGGGAATAATATCGCATTCTTCCTACTGAAGATTAAATATATTATCCCAGGTGTGTGTCTATTCCCAGCAATATTGGCTGTCTATATTCCCTCCTTGGACCGAAATTGAAGCATATCATTGGTGAGTGAACATCTTTTGTGATGTTTTAAGTAGTAACATCCTCCCCTGGTGGATATCAGCAACAATCAATTAATAATTAATATTAATAAATATATTAAATATTAATACTAATAATCGATATTAATGATCACAATAAACTTCATAAAAATTTATGGTGGATTAAAATGTTAACGATTTGAAATGGTAATTAATATTAATATCACAATGAATATTCAATATGATATACGCCATGAATGTTACTTAAAATCAATACAAAGTGATGCGGGTAAGAAAATTATGATGAGTAATAGGGACTAATAATATTGTTCATTAACATTAATATTAATAATTAATAGTAAGATTGCATAATCAGGTACTTAAAATAATGAAAACTAACAATGGTATCCAATTATTAGTACCATTGAGAATTATTAAAATCGATCATTGATGTGTAATAACTATATTATTACTCGGAATACCTGTACACCTACTTGTGGGCCCCAAGAGGCTGCCAAATCACGGTCCCCACGACTGCAGGCCTCCATCCCCGGGGGGGGGCGGGGGACCCCGCCCCCCCGCGATCCGGGGCCGCCAGGCCGCCGCCACGCCACGCCCCCCCGGCGGCTGGCGGACCCCCATCGCCGGGGGGCGGGGGACCCGCCCCCCCGCGATCCGGGCCGCCAGCCGCCGCCACGCCACGCCCCCCCGGCGGCTGGCGGACCCCCATCGCCGGGGGGCGGGGACCGCCCCCCCCGCGATCGGGGCCGCCAGCCGCCGCCACGCCACGCCCCCCCGGCGGCTGGCGGGACCCCCATCGCCGGGGGGCGGGGACCCGCCCCCCCCGCGATCCGGGGCCGCCAGCCGCCGCCACGCCACGCCCCCCCCCCCGGCGGCTGGCGGACCCCCATCGCGGGGGGCGGGGGACCGCCCCCCCGCGATCCGGGGCCGCCAGCCGCCGCCACGCCACGCCCCCCCCCGGCGGCTGGCGGACCCCCATCGCCGGGGGGCGGGGGACCCGCCCCCCCCTGCGATCCGGGGCCGCCCAGCCGCCGCCACGCCCACGCCCCCCGGCCGGCTGGCGGGACCACCATCGCCCGGGGGGCGGGGACCCGCCCCCCGCGATCCGGGGCCGCCAGCCGCCGCCAGCCACGCCCCCCCCGGCGGCTGGCGGACCCCATCGACGGGGGGCGGGGGACCCGCCCCCCGCGATCCGGGGCCCGCCAGCCGCCGCCACGCCACGCCCCCCCGGCGGCTGGCGGACCCCCATCGCCGGGGGGCGGGGGACCCGCCCCCCCGCGATCCGGGGCCGCCAGCCGCCGCCACGCCACGCCCCCCCCGGCGGCTGGCGGACCCCCATCGCCGGGGGGCGGGGGACCCGCCCCCCCGCGATCGGGCCGCCAGCCGCCGCCACGCCACGCCCCCCCGGCGGCTGGCGGACCCCCATCGCCGGGGGGCGGGGGACCCGCCCCCCGCGATCGGGGCCGCCAGCCGCCGCCACGCCACGCCCCCCCCGGCGGCTGGCGGACCCCCATCGCCGGGGGGGCGGGGGACCCGCCCCCCCGCGATCCGGGGCCGCCAGCCGCCGCCACGGCCACGTCTATATGGGGAATAATATCGCATTCTTCTGAAGATTAAATATATTATCCCAGGTGTGTGTCTATTCCCAGCAATATTGGCTGTCTATATTCCCTCCTTGGACCGAAATTTGAAGCAATATCATTGGGTGAGTGAACATCTTTTGTGATGTTTTAAGTAGTAACATCCTCCCCCTGGTGGATATCAGCAACAATCAATTAATAATTAATATTAATAAATATATTAAATATTAATACTAATAATCGATATTAATGATCACAATAAACTTCATAAAAATTTATGGTGGATTAAAATGTTAACGATTTGAAATGGTAATTAATATTAATATCACAATGAATATTCAAATAATGATATACGCCATGAATGTTACTTAAATCAATACAAAGTGATGCGGGTAAGAAAATTATGATGAGTAATAGGGACTAATAATATTGTTCATTAACATTAATATTAATAATTAATAGTAAGATTGCATAATCAGGTACTTAAAATAATGAAAACTAACAATGGTATCCAATTATTAGTACCATTGAGAATTATTAAAATCGATCATTGATGTGTAATAACTATATTATTACTCGGAATACCTGTACACCTACTTGTGGGCCCCAAGAGGTGCCAAATCACGGTCCCCACGACTGCAGGCCTCCATCCCCGGGGGGGGGGGGGGACCCGCCCCCCCGCGATCCGGGGCCGCCAGCCGCCGCCACGCCACGCCCCCCCGGCGGCTGGCGGACCCCATCGCCGGGGGCGGGGGACCGCCCCCCGCGATCCGGGGCCGCCAGCCGCCGCCACGCCACCCCCCGCCGGCGGCTGGCGGACCCCCATCGCCGGGGGGCGGGGGACCCGCCCCCCGCGATCCGGGGCCGCCAGCCGCCGCCACGCCACCCCCCGCCGGCGGCTGGCGGACCCCCATCGCCGGGGGGCGGGGGACCCGCCCCCCCGCGATACGGGGCCGCCAGCCGCCGCCACGCCACGCCCCCCCGGCGGCTGGCGGACCCCCATCGCGGGGGGCGGGGGACCCGCCCCCCCGCGATCCGGGGCCGCAAGCCGCCGCAACGCCACGCCCCCCCGGCGGCTGGCGGACCCCCATCGACGGGGGGCGGGGACCCGCCCCCCCGCGATCCGGGGCCGCCAGCCGCCGCCACGCCACGCCCCCCCGGCGGCTGGCGGACCCCCATCGACGGGGGGCGGGGGACCCGCCCCCCCGCGATCCGGGGCCGCCAGCCGCCGCCACGCCACGCCCCCCCCGGCGGCTGGCGGACCCCCATCGCCGGGGGCGGGGGACCCCGCCCCCCCGCGATCCGGGGCCGCCAGCCGCGCCACGCCACGCCCCCCCGGCGGCTGGCGGACCCCCATCGCCGGGGGGCGGGGACCCGCCCCCCCCCGCGATCCGGGGCCGCCAGCCGCCGCCACGCCACGCCCCCCCGGCGGCTGGCGGACCCCCATCGCCGGGGGGCGGGGGACCCGCCCCCCCGCGATCCGGGGCCGCCAGCCGCCGCCACGCCACGCCCCCCCCGGCGGCTGGCGGACCCCCATCGCCGGGGGGCGGGGGACCCGCCCCCCCGCGATCCGGGGCCGCCAGCCGCCGCCACGCCACGTCTATATGGGGAATAATATCGCATTCTTCTACTGAAGATTAAATATATTATCCCAGGTGTGTGTCTATTCCAGCAATATTGGCTGTCTATATTCCCTCCTTGGACCGAAATTTGAAGCAATATCATTGGGTGAGTGAACATCTTTTGTGATGTTTTAAGTAGTAACATCCTCCCCCTGGTGGATATCAGCAACAATCAATTAATAATTAATATTAATAAATATATAATATTAATACTAATAATCGATATTAATGATCACAATAAACTTCATAAAATTTATGGTGGATTAAAATGTTAACGATTTGAAATGGTAATTAATATTAATATCACAATGAATATTCAAATAATGATATACGCCATGAATGTTACTTAAATCAATACAAAAGTGATGCGGGGTAGAAAATTATGATGAGTAATAGGGACTAATAATATGTTCATAACATTAATATTAATTAATTATAGTAAGATTGCATAATCAGGTACTTAAAATAATGAAAACTAACAATGGTATCCAATTATTAGTAGACCATTGAGAATATTTAAAATCGATCATTTGATGTGTAATAACATATATTATTTTACTCGGAATACCTGTCCAACCTACTTGTGGGCCCCCAAGAGGCTGCCAAATTCACGGTCCCCACAGAGCTTGTCCACGGCCTCCATCCCCGGGGGGGGCGGGGACCCGCACCCCCAAGCGATCCGGGGCCGCCAGCCGCCGCCACGGCCACCCCCACGCCTGCGGCCTGGCGGACCCCCATCTCCGGGGGGCGGGGACCCGCCCACCCCGCGAATCCGGTGCCGCGCAGCCGCCGGCCAACGCCACGCCCCACCACGACGCGGCCGGGCGTGACCCGCCATCGCCGGGGGGCGGGGGACCCGCCCCCCCGCGATCCGGGGCCGCCAGCCGCCGCCACGCCACCCCCCGCGGCGGCTGGCGGACCCCCATCGCCGGGGGGGGGACCCGCCCCCCGCGATCCGGGGCCGCCAGCCGCCGCCACGCCACCCCCCGCCGGCGGCTGGCGGACCCCCATCGCCGGGGGGCGGGGGACCCGCCCCCCGCGATCCGGGCCGCCAGCCGCCGCCACGCCACGCCCCCCGGCGGCTGGCGGACCCCCATCGCCGGGGGGCGGGGGACCCGCCCCCCCGCGATCCGGGGCCGCCAGCCGCCGCCACGCCACGCCCCCCGGCGGCTGGCGGACCCCCATCGCCGGGGGCGGGGTACCCGCCCCCCCGCGATCCGGGGCCGCCAGCCGCCGCCACGCCACGCCCCCCGGCGGCTGGCGGACCCCCATCGCCGGGGGCGGGGGACCCGCCCCCCGCGATCCGGGGCCGCCAGCCGCCGCCACGCCACGCCCCCCCGGCGGCTGGCGGACCCCCTCGCCGTGGGGGCGGGGGACCCGCCCCCCCCGCGACTCCGGGGCCGCCAGCCGCCGCCCGCCACGCCCCCTTGTCACTGGCGTGCTGGCGGGACCCCCATCGCCGGGGGGCGGGTGGAACCCCGCCCCCCCGCGATCCGGGGCCGCCAGCCGCCGCCACGCCCACGCCCCCCCCCGGCGGCTGGCGGCCCCCCATCGCCGGGGGGCGGGGACCCCCGGCCCCCCCGCGATCCGGGGCCGCCAGCCGCCGCCACGCCACGCACCCCCCGGCGGCTGGCGGACCACCCATCGCCGGGGGGCCGGGGGACCCGCCCCCCCCGCGATCCGGGGCCGCCAGCCGCCCGCCACGCCACGCCCCCGGCGGCTGGCGGACCCCCATCGCCGGAGCGGCGGGGGACCCGCCCCCCGCCGATACGGGGCCGCCAAGCCGCCGCCACGCCACGTCCTATATGGGGAATAATATCGCATTCTTCCTACTGAAGATTAAATATATTATCCCAGGTGTGTGTCTATTCCCAGCAATATTGGCTGTCTATATTCCCTCCTTGGACCGAAATTTGAAGCAATATCATGGGTGAGTGAACATCTTTTGTGATGTTTTAAGTAGTAACATCCTCCCCCTGGTGGATATCAGCAACAATCAATTAATAATTAATATTAATAAATATATTAAATATTAATACTAATAATCGATATTAATGATCACAATAACTCATAAAAATTTATGGTGGATTAAAATGTTAACGATTTTGAAATGGTAATTAATATTAATATCACAATGAATATTCAAATAATGATATACGCCCATGAATGTTACTTAAATCAATACAAAGTGATGCGGGGTAAGAAAATTATGATGAGTAATAGGGACTAATAATATTGTTTCATTAACATTAATATTAATAATTAATAGTAAGATTGCATAATCAGGTACTTAAATAATGAAAACTAACAATGGTATCCAATTATTAGTACCATTGAGAATTATTAAAATCGATCATTTGATGTGTAATAACTATATTATTACTCGGAATACCTGTACACCTACTTGTGGGCCCCAAGAGGCTGCCAAATCACGGTCCCCACGACTGCAGGCCTCCATCCCCGGGGGGGGCGGGGGACCCGCCCCCCGCGATCCGGGGTCGCCAGCCGCCGCCACGCCACCCCCCCCGGCGGCTGGCGGACCCCCATCGCCGGGGGCGGGGGACCCGCCCCCCCGCGATCCGGGGCCGCCAGCCGCCGCCACGCCACCCCCGCCGGCGGCTGGCGGACCCCCATCGCCGGGGGGCGGGGGACCCGCCCCCCGCGATCCGGGGCCGCCAGCCGCCGCCACGCCACGCCCCCCGGCGGCTGGCGGACCCCCATCGCCGGGGGGCGGGGGACCCGCCCCCCGCGATCCGGGGCCGCCAGCCGCCGCCACGCCACGCCCCCCCGGCGGCTGGCGGACCCCCATCGCCGGGGGGCGGGGGACCCGCCCCCCCGCGATCCGGGGCCGCCAGCCGCCGCCACGCCCCCCCCCGGCGGCTGGCGGACCCCCATCGACGGGGGGGGGGGACCCGCCCCCCGCGATCCGGGGCCGCCAGCCGCCGCCACGCCACGCCCCCCGGCGGCTGGCGGACCCCCATCGCCGGGGGGCGGGGGACCCGCCCCCCCGCGATCCGGGGCCGCCAGCCGCCGCCACGCCACGCCCCCCCGGCGGCTGGCGGACCCCCATCGCCGGGGGGCGGGGGACCCGCCCCCCCGCGATCCGGGGCCGCCAGCCGCCGCCACGCCACGCCCCCCGGCGGCTGGCGGACCCCCATCGCCGGGGGGCGGGGGACCCGCCCCCCCGCGATCCGGGGCCGCCAGCCGCCGCCACGCCACGCCCCCCCGGCGGCTGGCGGACCCCCATCGCCGGGGGGCGGGGGACCCGCCCCCCCGCGATCCGGGGCCGCCAGCCGCCGCCACGCCACGCCCCCCCGGCGGCTGGCGGACCCCCATCGCCGGGGGGCGGGGGACCCGCCCCCCCGCGATCCGGGGCCGCCAGCCGCCGCCACGCCACGCCCCCCCGGCGGCTGGCGGACCCCCATCGCCGGGGGGCGGGGGACCCGCCCCCCCGCGATCCGGGGCCGCCAGCCGCCGCCACGCCACGCCCCCCCGGCGGCTGGCGGACCCCCATCGCCGGGGGGCGGGGGACCCGCCCCCCCGCGATCCGGGGCCGCCAGCCGCCGCCACGCCACGCCCCCCCGGCGGCTGGCGGACCCCCATCGCCGGGGGGCGGGGGACCCGCCCCCCCGCGATCCGGGGCCGCCAGCCGCCGCCACGCCACGCCCCCCGGCGGCTGGCGGACCCCCATCGCCGGGGGGCGGGGGACCCGCCCCCCGCGATCCGGGGCCCCCAGCCGCCGCCACGCCACGCCCCCCGGCGGCTGGCGGACCCCCATCGCCGGGGGGCGGGGGACCCGCCCCCCCGCGATCCGGGGCCGCCAGCCGCCGCCACGCCACGTCTATATGGGGAATAATATCGCATTCTTCCTACTGAAGATTAAATATATTATCCCAGGTGTGTGTCTATTCCCAGCAATATTGGCTGTCTATATTCCCTCCTTGGACCGAAATTTGAAGCAATATCATTGGGTGAGTGAACATCTTTTGTGATGTTTTAAGTAGTAACATCCTCCCCCTGGTGGATATCAGCAACAATCAATTAATAATTAATATTAATAAATATATTAAATATTAATACTAATAATCGATATTAATGATCACAATAAACTTCATAAAAATTTATGGTGGATTAAAATGTTAACGATTTGAAATGGTAATTAATATTATATCACAATGAATATTCAAATAATGATATACGCCATGAATGTTACTTAAATCAATACAAAGTGATGCGGGTAAGAAAATTATGATGAGTAATAGGGACTATAATATTGTTCATTAACATTAATATTAATAATTAATAGTAAGATTGCATAATCAGGTACTTAAAATAATGAAAACTAACAATGGTATCCAATTATTAGTACCATTGAGAATTATTAAAATCGATCATTGATGTGTAATAACTATATTATTACTCGGAATACCTGTACACCTACTTGTGGGCCCCAAGAGGCTGCCAAATCACGGTCCCCACGACTGCAGGCCTCCATCCCGGGGGGGGGCGGGGGACCCGCCCCCCCGCGATCCGGGGGCCGCCGCCGCCGCCACGCCACCCCCCCGGCGGCTGGCGGACCCCCATCGCCGGGGGGCGGGGGACCCGCCCCCCCGCGATCCGGGGCCGCCAGCCGCCGCCACGCCACGCCCCCCGGCGGCTGGCGGACCCCCATCGCCGGGGGGCGGGGGACCCGCCCCCCGCGATCCGGGGCCGCCAGCCGCCGCCACGCCACGCCCCCCGGCGGCTGGCGGACCCCATCGCCGGGGGGGGGGACCCGCCCCCCCGCGATCCGGGGCCGCCAGCCGCCGCCACGCCACGCCCCCCCGGCGGCTGGCGGACCCCCATCGCCGGGGGGCGGGGGACCCGCCCCCCGC
>NW_022143185.1:0-1692 GCF_007565055.1 Rhinopithecus roxellana | reverse complement strand
TCACAGAGTACAAACTCTGCCTCAAGAAGCAGTTTGCTAACACTTCTTCGTGGAATCTGCAAAGTGATATTTGGGAGTCTATTGGGGCCCATGTGATAAAGCAAATATCCTCACATAATAACTAAAGAGAAGCTTTCTGAGAAACTGCATTGCCATGTGTGAATGCAACTCACAGAGTTACACGTTTCTCTCATTGATCAGTTTGTTAGCACAGTTTTCTGGAAATCTGCAATTAGATACTTCATAGCGCAATGAACATTACAGTGACAAAGGAAATATCCACAGATGAAAACTAGAAAGAAGCTTTCTTAGAAACTTCTTGGTGATGTGTGAATTCATCTCACAGAGTTACACTTATGTTTCGTGGAGCAGTCCATTAACACTGTCTTTGGGGAAACTGAGAAGGGCTTCTTTGGATCACATTGAGGCCTACGCTGATAAAGGAAATTTCATCCGTTCAAAACGTGAAAGAAGCTTTCTGAGAAACTTCTTTCTGATCTGTGAGTTCTTCTCACAGAGTTACAAACTCTGCCTCAAGAAGCAGTTTGCTAACACTCTCTTCGTGGAATCTGCAAAGTGATATTTGGGAGTCTATTGGGGCCCATGGTTATAAAGCAAATATCCTCACATAATAACTAAAGAGAAGCTTTCTGAGAAACTGCATTGCCATGTGTGAATGCAACTCCCAGAGTTACACGTTTCTCTTCATTGATCAGTTTGTTAGCACAGTTTTCTGGAAATCTGCAATTAGATACTTCATAGCGCAATGAACATTACAGTGACAAAGGAAATATCCACAGATGAAAACTAGAAAGAAGCTTTCTTAGAAACTTCTTGGTGATGTGTGAATTCATCTCACAGAGTTACACTTATGTTCGTGGAGCAGTCCATTAACACTGTCTTTGGGGAAACTGAGAAGGGCTTTTGGATCACATTGAGGCCTACGCTGATAAAGGAAATTTCATCCGTTCAAAACGTGAAAGAAGCTTTCTGAGAAACTTCTTTCTGATCTGTGAGTTTCTCACAGAGTTACAAACTCTGCCTCAAGAAGCAGTTTGCTAACACTCTCTTCGTGGAATCTGCAAAGTGATATTTGGGAGTCTATTGGGGCCCATTGATAAAGCAAATATCCTCACATAATAACTAAAGAGAAGCTTTCTGAGAAACTGCATTGCCATGTGTGAATGCAACTCCCAGAGTTACACGTTTCTCTTCATTGATCAGTTTGTTAGCACAGTTTTCTGGAAATCTGCATTAGATACTTCATAGCGCAATGAACATTACAGTGACAAAGGAAATATCCACAGATGAAAACTAGAAAGAAGCTTTCTTAGAAACTTCTTGGTGATGTGTGAATTCATCTCACAGAGTTACACTTATGTTTCGTGGAGCATTCCATTAACACTGTCTTTGGGGAAACTGAGAAGGGGCTTCGGATCACATTGAGGCCTACGTGATAAAGGAAATTTCATCCGTTCAAAACGTGAAAGAAGCTTTCTGAGAAACTTCTTTCTGATCTGTGAGTTCTTCTCACAGAGTTACAAACTCTGCCTCAAGAAGCAGTTTGCTAACACTCTCTTCGTGGAATCTGCAAAGTGATATTTGGGAGTCTATTGGGGCCCATGTGATAAAGCAAATATCCTCACATAATAACTAAAGAGAAGCTTTCTGAGAAACTGCATTGCCATGTGT